>NC_063202.1:33230264-33530264 GCF_017589495.1 Alosa alosa
GAAACAGATGTCTTCAAATCATAGTTTTCCTTGCTTGAAGGCGAACAGAGTGATGTTAACCTATTTAAGTTTAACGGCGTGATTGTCGTGAAAGCACGATTCATTGGCGCTTGCATGTTCGGCCTTATACGTGCGCACCTGCCTACCATCAGGCTACTCAGCTACTAGAGAAAGAATTTCCCCTGTTTGTATGTTCACTCCAAGTTGGCCTACCATAACTTACCAACTATGCACTGTAGACCCTAACTGGCTATTTATATTTTTCTGTGAAATAAGCAAATGTATTTGTTTAACTTTATGAAGCAGAATTACGCATAGGCTACTTGGAACATAACACATTTGACAAAGGACAGATGTATGTTGCTAGTGACAAAATATTAACTTTCAGTGTTTTACGATGTCTTTGTCATGGGGAAGTGTTTTTCCCCATGCATTTATTCTAGGCTACTGTCAGTGACTGCCGTGAGAGAAGCGGGTTCTGTGTTTCGTTCATGTCAGTGACTGACGCGAGAGAAGCGGGGTCTGTGTTGTGTTGTGTTGCGTTGCGTTAATTTATGGTCATTGGGCATGCCGTGCGTGCCGTCCACAGCTCTTCAGTTCTGACAAAGCCAAAATTACTCCTTTTGAAACAATGAGTGCAGGAAGCGCGCTTGTATGGTTATATTGCTTGACGGGGGGGATCCCAAGCAGCTTTCAGCCATAAGGCTACTTTGAGAACATTTCAATTTCACCCGACACTAATATTCAAAATGTTGAAAACTATTTCGGCATAGCCTATAAAGCAGTTTAATTAAATGGAATGTTAGTTGTAAACAAACAAGCTACTTGGTGAGGCTTGGCCTCACAGATGCGCTCATGCCTTAGATGGCAGGAAAAATCTTCACGATATAGGCCTATTAACTGACCACCCGATTCACGTTGGCTGGGGGGAAGGGGGGCCATCAGACATTTGTGCCGTTAATCCGGCCCTGCCCCAAACAAATCACACCTTCCCACCTCTGTGACAGCTTAAAAGAAGTCGAGAGGACTCCTAACTCACAGACCTATTCACAAACCTGCGACATTTTGCCGTGTTTTGAAATGCTATGCAGCTACAGGAGCTTCCAATCGTGAGGAAGCAATTTTGCATTGTAGGCAACTAACATGCAATAACGCCTCCAACAACAACCAAAACTAGGCTAATCATTGTCAACATGTAAATTAAATGTAACATTATTGTGAATCAAATTAAAATGTTCTCTTTTGCAAACGTAGGCATAATAACAGAATAATTTAATAATGTTACAAAGATACTACATCAATCCGTATGTTTCATTAGGCTACTAAGCTATTTGTTTTGCCTTACTCTTGATTCATTTAGGCTAGGCCTTTTTTATTCAGGGGCCGTATTCACAAAGAATTTTAAGGCTAGAAGTAGCTCCTAACTGGCGAATTTAGGAGCAACTCCTAAAAATAATGGGCATGTCACTCCTAACTTTAGGACTCCTAATTTTTTCAAAAAAAGTAATTCACGAAGCATTTTAGACCTAAAAGTAGCACCTAAGTCTGGGACAGCTTAAAAGAAGTCGAGAGGACTCCTAACTCACTAAGACCTATTCATAAACAGCTTTTTGTGGCATTTTACGTTGCATTGTTTTAAAATGCGTAGCCTATACGGCAACAGGAGCTTCCAATCGCGAGGGAACAATTTTGCATTCATAAAAGGGATGCAATAACGCCACCAACAACAACCAAAACTACTAATTGTTAACATGTAAATTAAATGTAACGTTTAATTGTGAATCAAATTAAAATGTTCTCCTCTTTGCAAACGTAGCCTAGCATATGGTGACAGATTAATTTAATAATGTTGCAAAGGTAGGGTAGACTGAGTACAGTTGAGACACTTTTCCCACACAAAATCAAACAAAAAATAGATACTGAAAAGAAGTGATTTTCCACACAACATTCCACATGCCATTACCTTAGCTTGTAGACTAAAATATTATAAATCAATAATACCCATGAGTAGTTTATATTTTCCACAATTAGCTCATAAACATAAGGTGCATTTTTTGTCTTGACTGTCTCAACTGTACCCTATAGAGTACAGTTGAGACACCTACCTGGTACAGTTGAGACACCCATCTTTAATGATGTATAGTTAACTAACCGTTAGTTGGAAAGTTGAATAAATAAAAACATAGCAATTGCAAAGTGTTTGTAGTTCAAATTAATTCATTTCATTTAAATTAGCGTATACATCATGAACAAAATGTGACACAGGAACAGATAGCGAACAGCAGCCTACAAATGGAATGTTCAAGTAGCCTAACACAATCCAATGTGTGTCTCAATTGTCCCCCGTTGACCACCTCACACATTTCTTTAGATTTTGCAACGACCTTACATGACACAATGCCATAAAATATGCCAGTTTTTAGGACACAGAATAATGTTTGTAATGATACCAGTTACGTTTAACAGTAACATAATTGTAATGAGGTATTCATTGTCGAAGGTGCATGGTGAAGTGAAATTCTTACTTTAGAAAAAAAACATTTGCCGATATCCTTGGATGGGAGATACTTGTGTTGTTCAAATTTTCCATGATCAAAGAGGGCACTAATATGCATGTGCATAGCAAAAATCACAACTTGGGCTTGCTGTGCAAGCAAGATATTTAAGGTGTCTCAACTGTACACATGTCTCAACTGTAGGCTACTCAGTCTACCCTACTGCATCAATCCATAGGCCTATGTTTCATTAGGCTACTAGGCTATTTGTTTTGCCTTACTCTTTATTCATTTAGGCTAGGCCTTTTTATTCAGTTATTAATCATCTTCCGTCCTTCACACTACTTGTGTAGCGCACGCATTTTCCGACCTGTCACCTGTCACTCATCATCAGAAGGGAGGTGTTTGGAATCATTCCCGCGTTACAATCGTCAGCCAATCAAGGTGGTCACTTCAGTCAAGCTTGTGCATGAGTAATGACGTCATCCATAGCAACGAAGACTCACTCCTAGTTTAGGAGTTGTTTGAAAGGCTTTGTGAATAACTTTTAAGAGAAAACTCCAAGCTAAAATCTTTTAGTGCGATTTAGGAGTAGCCTACTCCTAGGGGTAAGATAAAAGCCTTTGTGAATAGCCTACGGCCCCAGTTATTCATCATCTTCCGTCCTTGTGTAGCGCACGCATTCTGAGACCTGTCACCTGTCACTCATCATCGTAAGGGAGGTGTTTGGAATCATGCCCGCGTTAAAATCAGCCAATCAAGGTGGTCACGCTTGCCCATTTACACAAATTAATGGTCGAATATTACTGATGATCATTGTTATTTGTTATAGGATCTCAAAACCGGATTATGCCTTACTATTACTATTACTTTGCCATAGAGAAACACACAATAGCGTTGTATTATAAACATGCTTTGCCACAAAAACAGACAAAAATGTGAGGTAAGTCGAGCTATATGAAATTATTATTTTGCTGTCACTTTGTTTGTTTCATAACCCAAAAGGATTTACTTGGTATCAAATGATAGCTCTGTGTCTCCGCTTTCATCTGACATGCATGGCATATCTATCACAGGTCTGCGAGTAATTCAAACGAGAGTAATGGGTGTGCAGCGTTGGTTTTTGTACATGACGTTATTATTTTGTTTGTTTTCATAAGCCAGAAGGATTGACATACTTGGTACCAATGGATAGCCCTGTGTCTCCTCTTTCAGCTGATGATGGCAAGCATATCTATGCGTTCACGGGTTCGCGGGTAATTTAAGCGAGAGTAATAGGTGCGCAGGTGAACGCAGAGACTGTAAATATGATCCAATTTGATTTAATTTCATGATTTTATTAAATCTTTTTTTTAAACCATACTTTAACGTACAGACAAGTGCGTGGTCTCGTTGGAAAGCCCCACTTCTGCTCTGTCACACAATAAAGGCTTCTCGCTGCTATGAACAGTATAAATTTTCGATGTCCCAAACGGAGAGCCATACTTTATTGTTTTTTAATGATCTCTATGCTACTCACAAAAATGTAGGCATGGGGACATGATTAAGTAGGCTATCCAACTGTCGTGTGTTAAATTATTGTGATTACGAGCCAGTGGTTTTCAAACATTATGCGTGACTCGGACATCTAACTAAATGCAACAGGCTCATTTCGTCCTCGCATTCGCAAAATGAGGACCAGTGTTTTGTCAAATTGCAAATAGCTATTCGTTTTAAAAACTTTTTATGATAGTATGAAGTGCTTTTTGTATAGGCTACTATCTTAATCTTGGAATATGGGGAGTGAAGTGGCACGTCTGCAGTCAGCCAAATATAAATGTAATTCTGCGGCATAAAGCAGATGTATTTGTTTATTGTACAGAAAAATAAAGATGACATGTCAAGCAGTCAATTGACTACATTGCAGTCAAGAAGTAGGGCAAATAAAGACACTGTTTTGATTTGCGTAGTTGCATTACCCCCAACACTGACAATAACGTAGACAGCAAATTAAGATATTTTTTCGTTTTGTGGAGCGGCACCGGTAGGCTATCAAAAGCAGATTTCGATTTTCGCTACCACCGTGTAGTCAAGTCTTAAGCCATACCCAAGTAGCCTTAATCGAGGTAATGTTTAATTATGCATGATTTATTTTGTTATTGAATTCGTAGGCTGGGATTCCTCTCGATAACAATTATGTTTAAAGGTAGCCTCCTGCTTTTTCAGAAGGGGCGGCAGTCAGCGATGTACAGTGGCAGAGCGACGCACAGTGGCTGAAAGTGGTACTAAAGCTTCACGCAGCTTCACGCTTCGTAATGCGCGACTGAAGTGGCCATTTGAAAGCGATGCCCACTGTAGGCTACGCCAATCGTCTATTAACACCTTCCAACTAACCCCGGTGAGTGGGGGTCGCTATAATGCGTGTGAAATAGCACTATTGAGTAGCCTATGCGAAATAGCCTTAAAATCGTTCCGGCGCCACTCTCTCGACAGGCTATGGACAACAGGCTGGTTGAAACAATAGCAAAGTATGCATATGTTGCACAGAATTTACAATTAAATTGAGCTTTTGCGCAAGGTAGGACTAGGCAGGCACGTTGCTAGGAGCTCAACACATTGGAGACTTGAGCACAGACATGAAATGTCCTATGTAAGAGGGGATTCAGGGGTTTCTCCCCCGAGAAATGTTTAAAAGTTGGTCATGCAACTCCTAGGCCTACCCAAAATGGACAGGATGTGGACAGGAAGGAAATGAAAGACTGTGTTGACAAGATCAACGAATTACTGTGTACAACATGCAAGACTTCCCAATCCCAAGGATTCTCTCTGCTGTAAATTTAAGAGCCTTTAGCCTTATGGACATTTTATTATTGACGACACTTTATTATTGCCATTTATTGACATTTGTAATTTTGCATTGTTTATTGACACTTTTGTAGGCTACTTTTGTAGGCTACTTTTGTACTTTTGTTTACTGGACCAAATAAAAGTCCTCTTCTTTTTCACACCAACCTCTGCTTCATCCTTTGTTTAAAATAGACCACCAGTCACGGTTACCCTTTAAACTTGAGAGAGGAGGAAAAGGGCGCGCACGGGTAGGCCCGAAACATTAGGAAATAGATTAAAAATAGGATTTCGGTCACTTCCAGTAAAAAAGTCATCCAATGCAGATGTAAATTAGGTAAATAATGCAACCTTTACAAAACAGAACACTGGGATTTATTTTAACGTTTATTTTGAAGTGTTTCAGTTGATTTGATTGATGTCAGATTTACATGATTCAAACGTCCCTACCAAGGCAGGTTACTTGCTGTAGGGTTTAATATTTTTCCCGAAAATTAGATGAATCTAACTAAAAGGAAAAAACACTTTGCTTTGTTTTTATAAATAGAAATTATATTTTGTTTTGACATCACGGCGTTAAAAAAAACGAGAAATAGCCTATCCATCCAGAAGCGCACATTAGCTGACAGTAAGTGGAGGCAGTGGTTCTCAAACTTTGCCATATCCTACACTGGTGTAAAAGGCGTGTATGGTATCATATTTTTTGTAAAGGTCTGCCACGGATATTCTTAGGCCTATGAATGGTGTGCCTTCTCACAAAAGCATAGTCACTGGCCTCAGCTAGATGTAGCTTTCTCCTTCACCAACCTGTGAGCCTATGAGGCAGTGACGTCGTCAGTGGCACTCTCAGGTCCTTTTCATCTGCTGATACAGCAACATGAGTATTCAACTATAGCATTGCTCCTCATTGCCTTACTCATTTCCTTTTCAGAATGTTCTTTCTATCCATAATCATAAGTCTTTCTTCAGTGAATTAGCAAGATACCACCAGAAGCCAACAATCATAAAACACCTGTGCACACGCTCTCTCTCCCCTGCGCATGAAGCTGTCTGCGTGTTGTAGGCTAGATTTGCGTGAGTTCTTTCTATCTGCTTTACTTTTGCGAGTTGCGACAACCTAGGCTATGTTATAGCTGTTCTATGAGGTACCAGTGTTTAGCTGTGTCACAAAACAATCAGACTACTTTTAAAATGATATTCAGGGCTATATACATCTTAAACATTCGGGGCTGAAGACCCGATAAGGCCTTGCGTTAATTCTTCAGGTGGGAAGTGTCAGGAATTTTCATACGAGAGACGCTCTCATTGGTGGTTAGGATATGGAGTAGGGGATTGACAACAACTGATCGACATCACATTATGAGAGATGCTGAATTTAACATCAACTGCGATGTTTGATTTTAAATTAATGTAAATTTAGCCAGGACTGTAAGCTGGCACACGTGGGTGCTCGATATTTTCTGTCGCTCGAGCACCCACGGTATCGGCGCCTATGAGCCAGAGCATAGGGGAGAACCAGGACGAATGAAACACTTTTTAATTAAACGTAATTTACAAAGACATCGTAAAACACTGAAAGTTAATATTTTCAAGAGTTATGAAAGGAGAAGTCGAACGTGTGTTTTGTTTCATTCGTCCCTCCTGGCTGGGACAAATGAAACAGCATGCGGGACGAATGAAAGATCCTACAGCTTAAATTATGTAAACTTCCCACAACTTCAATATTTGACAATCAATATCATGAATGGTACTTCAAGTATGTGTTATTTTAGATAGATTGCTGCTGGGCTATATGTCTTGGTTCATGTCTGTTAACAACTCATTGCCGTCATGGTGAAGCGCGTATCTCGCGGTTGCATCCATTACAAACAAACATGCAATGTGAACGTCTGGGATTGGTGAGACCACTAAATGCTCTACTGAATGGGGGGCGCCAAATAATGCGCCCCCCAGGTGAGGCGCGCCTCACAGTTTGGGTTTATATTTTATTGTACATTCAGAGGCAAATAGATTAAACATTTTATCATGAATATATTGAAGGTTTTCAGTACACAAACACTTTCTTAACATCCTACTGATTAAAATAGCTTATTGTTTCATATCACAACAGAAAAAATATTACTATAAGAAAACAGAAAAGTAAAAAAAATACTGTATTTCTGAATACTGTATTTACTAATGGCCGCACACATTATGCAGATATTACTGTTACCATCACATCAGGCCTACTACACACTGTGTAGTATGATGTCTGCCTGTCTCTATGCTTGCTGATACCCTGATAGAAGACCTGATTACCTGAATTTTCTTCTTTTCTCATCTGCCCTAATTCTAGCATAACTTGATGTTTCAGCTGTTCAGCTGTTACTATGTTATTATTACCAGAGCTGTGGGAAAGGGCCACTAAGAGAGCAGGAGAGGAAGGGAGAGAGAAGGAGAAGGAGAGAGAGAGAGAGAGAGAGAGAGAGAGAGAGAGAGAGAAGGTCTGTGATCGCACAGCAATACCTTTACAAACAGCGATATCATGCCTGTTTTTAAGCTCACACAAGCCCCAGTTCGAAATGTTTGGCGCAAGCACACATTACCACCATTATAACCATACCATTCACCAACCCACCATTATAAAAATCCCATACCGGTGCAAAATTGTTAGCTTGGTGCACCAAGAAGACTGTATACCGTTCATCACTGATCAGAAAGCATACTCACTTCTTAACTTTGTGTCCTCCTCCTTCTCATCATCCCCTTCTTTTCTCTTCCCACTTTCTTTCCGCCAGAAAAGGCTGCTGAAGAATCCCCCACTCTGCTTCTGGGCACTTCCCCTTTTGCATACCACCTTTTGCCCTGACCTAAGGGCCTAAAGTACAGAAACAAAGCATTATGCACATGCACACATAATAATAAAAAAGAGTAATCCCATAGGACTTGAAGGAGGAGAAGTGAAGTCAACTGGACATTACACCCTGGTTGGCCTAATAGACCACTATGCTGCAATTAAAATGGGCAAAGTGTACCAAAAGGCTAGCCTGGAAAGCCAGCCCTTGTCTGGACTTGTTCCATTGAGAAGTTGACTATGCCCGAACCAAAGCAGTTCGCACCAATCTAATTGTATGGGCAGGTTTTATTCAATGATTCAAAGATGAGCAACAATGCCTTGTCGATCATGTCACCTGAGCGCGGTTCAGTTGATTTTGTTTACACAAAAAACTTGTTGTCTCTAGAGAAGCTATAGCCTACATTTAGATGTCACTGTTGCGTCTGTTGTAGGCAACAATTTAGCCTATGAGAGTGTAATAACTTGATAACTTGAAAATAACTTGTGTAATAACTTGATAACTTGAAAATGATCGAAAGCGAAACAAAACTAAAACAGCGAGAAGAAGGATGTTTTGGTTACGGATTCACAATATGCTATTTTGTTGTTCTAATTGGTTGCGTCTCATCCAATTGAGTCATTTTCACCGTGTTGGTTGAAACACACCCCATAATAACATCCCATTAAAGCAGTATCAGACTCAAATTCTGACTAGAATTGAGTATGACTACATCAGGCTACCAAATGCATGGGAAGGGGAAAAAATGGGATGCTGAAAACATTAGCAAATATGGCCAACAACTGGCTTAATTAGCTTTAAATGAGCTTTTTCACCTGTAATGGTCACCCATTAAAATTATGTGTTTTCCTTTGAGCATGTACTCATTGTATGATTATGAATTTCACTGTGTGAATAATAGTAATAATGCAAACTTAGATGAGTGATGCACATAAGATACCAGAACTGATGTAAACACACTGGTATAAAGGACTGATCAAAAAAAGACAATTTCACTTGCAATTACCACAAACTGAGTGACCGTTCCAGAATATGGGGGGGGGGGGCATCAAGGCACCTGTGACAAGTCTCAAGGAGTTAAAAGCTTCAGTTGCTGAGATGGGTGAAACTCTGCATACAACAACTATTGCCCGAGTTCTTCACCAGTCAAAGCTCTATGGGCGATGGGCAAAGCTCATATAAAATCTCGAATAAAGTTCGCCCAAAATCTTAAGGAGTCTTAAGACAAATTTGCTCAACGCACTGGCAGCCAAATTTGCTTGTTTTCATGAGACGTCTTAAAAGAAGCAGTTTTTGCATTGAAGGCCCTGCAGCTTTGGCGTGATCTACCAGAGGATGTCAGATTAACCAAGTCATTAAGTCCCTCCTCAAAACACATCTTTATAGGAAAGCCTATCCTAGGTTTAAATTTGACCATCTCTAAAAGATTGCATTGACTTTACTCACATAAATATTATTTATAAATATTATTTGTTTTCCTTAAACTTGTATGACATTATGGAGTTATGATGTTTTGTTTTACGCTAATCTAACCGTTTTACTTTTTTATTTGAAAATGAATTACTTTTGTGTCTGCTTGATTTTGCTGCCTTTGTACAGCTGAACTTTGTAACTTAGCTTTTGAAAAGTGCTATATAAATAAAGATTATCATTATTGTTAACACTATAAAATACTTGCAGTAAATGCATGGATCGATGTTAAGCCTCACCTCCATATGGGCTTGTTGGCGTGCCATTGTAATGTTAAACACATCTAGAACTTTTTCCAGCTCCTGAAAAGAAAATAGAGATAAAACAGCATTTTGATGAAACACAGACATCCAAAAACACACTATGCATAGTCTTTTGAAAGCAGAAATTGCCATCACATATTTGAACATACATACAAACACAAACATACTTAAATGTTGTTGACAGACATAATGATAGCCCAAGCAGAGAGGGTTAGAGCGGAGTGAGAGGCGCAAACGTTCGACAACTTCCGCGTTCGATTATTGCAAGGGGGAGGGGGGGAAATCCCCCTTTATGCAGACCAGAATAAGCCCTCTCTGCACTAATGGCAATGGGAGATGTGGAATTTTAATTGGAATTGGAATTTTAATTTTAACGTGGAATTTTTATTTTAATAAATTGGTCATTATGTCTTTCTGGATTTGTTGAGGGTTTTTTGGAAACCTTTGTCATAATCTAAGTGTTTAGGATCATGTCTAGCCTAATAGTGTAATTTTTTAGGGTTCGGATTTTAAAAAAAACAACTTAATATCAGACCATGCTGCTGTCAGTTACTGCCCGGTTGCTAGGAAGCTAGCTAGCCTCCTAGCTAAAGTAACATTTTAAATGGAGAAGTGCAATTTCTTTTGAATGACAACTAGCTGAATAACATCACTGACATTAGTTAAAGTGGATAGTTTATACTCAAGTGAACTTGCAATAGTATATTAAGTTTAAGCGAAGTCCTTCAACTATAGTTGCTATACTATCTAGCTATACTAGCTAGCTCAGTTTACATGACTAACTAAATTATTCGCATCATGTCCTAAAGAATGATTCATTGGTAGGGTTGGGTATCGTTTGGGTTTTATCCGATATCGGTGCTAAATCGATACTTTTAAAACGGTGCCGGTTCATGTTTTTAAATGAAAATGGTCTAAAGCATGAATTGCTTTCTTTATTGATAAGACAAATTTGAACATGACATTGAACTGTTATATTCAATTTACTATCAATATCTCATTGCTCCTACGCATAATACATTTAAATGTTAAAACAGCTTGCCATGGATGCACACACAATGGTAAGCTCTGCTTTCAAGTTTACCCACTGTAGGCGGTTTGCCATAAGGTATGTTAAAACCGCTTGCCATACTGTAGAACTGCCAGGTCATGGACAACTGCATTTGCAAGCAAACTAATCTAATAGGGACTCTACTTTCCAGTTAAGTCAGTGTGTTCCCAAATGCTTCAAGAAATGTCATGTCTTCTCCCATAACATGCAATAGTTTTGAACATGTTAGGCTACATTATGTCTGTGTTGTAGATTCCCAGCGCTAGTAGGCATTTTAACAGCAACTATGGCTATGTGTTAACACCAGTCAGCTTTGTTTAATTAGCGATAACGTATGGAGATGGTTCCGTAGCATCTTTGACAGCTCAGTGACATCAGGTATGTAACCTACATATTTATGTAGGTTGCATACCTGATGTATATGATGTATAATCAGGTTATGTTTATTCATTGTGATGCTATATGGGCCTCATGCACATGAAATATTATAGTATCAGCCTTGGTGGGCAGCTCTTCCCTGCCAAGCCCTCAGTGACTTATTTAGGATGCTGTTTAGACACTATATGCTACTATATTGCACATATCTGTACATGTTAATCCGGGTTTATTAACTACGTTGTTGGTGCTTCGTTTTATGTGTAGACCTTGAGCAAGCTACTGACGAGGTTTGATGCTGTTTTGAACAATATTACTGGTCAAAAAAATGCTATTTGGGAAGCGTTTCGCTCATGGCCCTTAGCTAATCCACAGTTTGCTACTTGGGGCTACAGTATATACCGGAGCAAGCTCTGTAGTGGTTGATCAACGAAAAATACTGTCTTCTCGGCTTATTTGATGTGTTTTAATGCAGAAAAACACCCTTGGGTCAATTTTGGAATCTACTATTGGAATTACACTTTATACCAGGGGTGGGCAAACTTTTTGGCTCAAGGGCCACACTGGGTTTGAAAAATTGGCCGGCAGGCCGCACAAACCACCCCCCCCCCCACGACACACACATAAAAACATAAAATACATAAATACATTTTTAATAGCCTATAATTTAGTATGACAAAATATTTCTTTTAAAATATTAATTGCTTAAAAATACTGCTAATTTTATGCTGTTTAACACTGTCGCTTTAAGACAGTCGCTTTAATTCACGTTTATTTCTCAATGATCTTCTGCCTGCTACGGTATGGCCCTCTCACACTTTTTAAATGGTCAGTAGTGGGAACTACTGCTGCCTTCATGATTTCCTTTTAAAAGTTTCTTATAAGAAGGAGATATCAATTATCAACAATGACAAGCCAGCTGGAACCTGCGGCTCTCTCTCCCTCTCGTGAGTGGAGACGCGTTCCCAATTAAATGAATCGCATGTTCACGTTAGATCTGCTGCAAAGGAGATAACTTGGTTTAACATGATGTTATCTCTATTTAACATGATGTTTTGACATTGACATTGTAAACGTTCTCTAAGGAGAGTGAAAAGCAGTTTGCAGTAAAGCTAACCAACGTCGTCTCTATCGCAGGAAAAAAATAGCGAGCAGCCTGATAACTAAATGAAATGCTCGGCGGGCCGGATGAAAGTGCTTGGCGGGCCGGATGCGGCCCGCGGGCCACAGTTTGCCCACCCCTGCGTTATACAGTATATGCAAACCTTTATCTGTGTGTCCCGGTCACCCTTTGTTTTGCCTTGAATGAGATGGCTTTTGTAGATGACTCTGTATGCACGAAGATGCTGACGATGTTGTCTGATATGAGGCCAGCTCCACATCTCTTTCAGTCTTCGTATGTGTACTTCCAATATACTCTGAATACCATACTGCCACCTGGGTGTACAAAAGAAAATAAAGTAGCAAAGGAACATGAGGTATGTCTCATGTCTCTTCATTGAAACTTCCCACATCACATCAACAGTAACACATTTTTGCTTATTGTTTATTTTAACTCTTCAGAGTCCAATTTATGTTCAACTTTTTTTACTTGTCAATCTAATAATTTGCTTCATTTTTTTCCTACAGGGGGTTTATGAAGTAAGATGACAACCTCATCTCAACTAGATGTACAATATATGTTCATAATATGACCACTACATGGTAATGGGGAAAATAAAGTATGCTTCTCAACTTCTCTTGATCCCCTACTGCAACTCCTTGTAAACTACTGTAGAAGTCTTACATGCTCTCCCCTTGGTTGCTCAATGATTCTTGAAATAAACTCTAAAGTATACATACATGTTCAAACGGTTATAACCAGGCTTCTTATTTTTATTATTATCTATTATTATAATTATTATTCTGACAACTTTTTTCTGCGTCTAAACTTGAACCATTTAAAATACAATAGTGATGCCCGGGCCGACTTATGACCAGCTTATTGACTCGTGTGTCAGGCGGGTGCGGGTGAGATTTCCAGGTAATATTGCAGATTGCGGGTAGGTCGGCATCCCATGAGGGAAATTTGGTCTCTGCATTTATCCCAATCCGTGAATTAGTGAAACACACTCAGCACACAGTGAACACACAGTGAGGTGAAGCACACACTAATCCCGGCGCAGTGAACTCCATGCATGTCTAGTTTACTAAACTCAATTAGCAGCAAATTCCGTTTGATATCAGTGTAGACAACTAAAGACATTTTTACACATTTACATATATCGCCCTTTATCACACAGGGACGCCGGAGGAAACATGGCAGCTGATACGTTTTCGGCACGCAAACGAGCAGAAATCTCTGAAGTCAAAATACGCCGCACAGCAAATGTGGGAGTGAGTCATGCATTCAATGTTGTAGCCATTCATAATTGTATTGTTGTTATTGCAATAATGTGTCATTCATTCCTGTTCATGCACCTGTACATTGTTGTTGGTTATGCTACAGGACACTGATTACAGAAATGGGGTTGGAGGGAAGGGTCAATGGCCAACAGGCCTCAAAGAAGTGGGAGAACTTGAAACAAAAATACAAAGTATGTGATATTCCATTAAAGAAAAACCTTACATCTTCAATGCAGGGCAATGAATGCATAATGTATTTGTTATTATTTACTTTTGTGTGTGCTGTGTGTCCTTCCAGGAGCTATGAACTCCTAAAACAGGGTCAGAAACAGACAGAGGGGAAGTGACCACTGCGACCTGGCAGTATTATGAGGAGATGCATGAGGTGTTGGGTGACAGGCCCTCAGTCGACCCTCCTGTGGTGGTGGCCTCCTTTTATGAGGATCCCACACCAATCCTCATGGTATGTAATGCAGTATAATATATATATAGCAACATTATAGCAACAGAATTTGTGGATTGTAATCAAGATATCTTGTTCTGTTAGGAGATTGTTGAGCCCTCATCTGCTGCCAGCACCTCTGCACCTCAGTCTCAGCCCTCTACCTCCTCACCTCAGTCTCGACCCTCTACCTCTGCAGCCATGTCTCACCCCTCTACCTCTGCCATGGATAGCCCCCCAACTCCCTCACCCAAAAAAAAGAGAAAGAGGAACAACCCTGTCCTTGATTACCTCACTGAGGAGTCACATAAAGAGCAGAGGCGCCATGAGGAGAGTGAGGCCAAAACAGAGAGGTTCTTGAACCTCTTTGAAAAAATGGTAGATAAGCTGTAGTTTTGTTTTTTGTTTTATGTTTGCTATTTGCACATTCTCAGTTTTATACATTTCAGTGCCTTGTTTTTTATACTTTTCAGTGCCTTTTTAATATGTGTGCCATTTAAGTTATTTTTGTAATGGTTCTGTGTTATTTTTTATATAATGCGTTTGCCCGTTGTGTTCATTTTATTGGGCAATAAAGAGATTTTGGTTAACAAAGACATTGTTTCTGAACATCAATGAAATTCAAAACCGTAATAACTGAAAAAGATACAAAACACCCTGCAGTGTGTATAAAAAATATTTATTGCAAACAGACAGTACTAAGTAGTACGCAGATTAGAACATCTGCATTCATATTCACCACCACCATCAAAAATAACATAAGATAACTACAACATATTTACATGCATGACACCTTTCATGTTCATGGGGCTTGCACATTGCCTGAAACTAGGGCAGCCAGTCTGTTTCTTATGTCATTCCCAGAGGTTTCGTTGTATGCCATTGGTTCATGGGGAGGTTGGGGGTCATACCTATCCCTTAAAATGTCTTCATCTGGAGTCAATGTGTCACCATTGTCCATACACACATTGTGCAAGAATGCACAGGAAGCAATTACCTGTGGTGCAAATGTGGGCTTCACCTCCACAGCTCTGAAAAGTGTTGACCTCCACCTGGTCTTCATCATGCCAAACGCCCTTTCAATTATGCTGCGCCCCTTTGAGTGATAGTGGTTAAATCGCCGCTGTTCTGGTCCCTGCACTGGCTCTTTGAATGGGGTGATAAGGCAAATTGGAGTTGCCAAACAGGGATACCCACCATCACCCAGAATGATGTAGCCCGTTGGAGGATACCGTCCCGCGGTATAAAAACTGCTGTTTTTCATGATGCGTGTGTCATGAACAGACCCCGGGTACCCCACATAAATGTCCAGAAACCTGCCATTCGAGTCACATATTGCTAGCATGTTGATGGAGTAAAACCTTCAAATAATCTAATTTGTGACAATTTGGGGGTTTTATCCGTACGTGGCTGCCATCAATTGCTTCAACCACATTGTGGAATGCAGGGGTTCGTGAAATGTCTGCAAATCCCTGACCAACTGCAGGCAGGTCCACTGTTGCAGGGAAGCGGATTGCTCTACCCAGATTGTCCCATATGTTCTGGGCCACTTTGTGGACGAGGCGGTGAACTGTAGGCTTTGGAACATTAAAGACACGGCACACCACCCTATAGTCCATGTGCCAGCCAAAGTCCATGTGCCAGCCAAAAGGTGTATATGAGCACTTCCATCTCAATACCCCAGCCATGGTCCTGCTCCCTTTGCAAAAGCCTCATTAAACTGTGCATCGCTCTTCTGCTGAGGCGGAAATCCTGTTTCAGCTCAGTCTCTACATCGAACCATATGCGCTGTATAGGCAGGTTGGGGTTTATGGCACAGTATCTTGTTGGAGCACCAATCTGGAAAAGAAAAACATCACACCATTAATGGGCTGAGTTGGAAAAAATGTTTGCCCATTCAAACTAGCTGTTTACGTCTCCCTTCCCCCACAACAAAGCACATAGTGGCTACAGTTACATCTCCCCTCTCCCCGTACAAAGCACATAGTAACTAATGCATGATCCAAATACATCGATATGACCATGATCAGGTACGACTTACGAGTTGCATTAAACCTTAACATATAGCTAACAGTCATGTCAAAATATTACGTATACACATAGATATTTATTGGGTTCGTATTACAATACCATGTAATTTACGTGTGTCCAGCGTCAGCTACTGTGTTGGGTTAGTTTGGCTAACATTAAATACAGTTGTTTACAAATTGCAACTAATCCATACATACCATAAGCTGATCCACCAGCAGTCGTAGGCGTCACAGAGCTCTTCTTCTCCTTTGAATTCTGCGATTTGTTGCAGACAATCGCAAAAAAATAACTATAATCCACGCAATCGACATACACACACTTGCAGACGGCATCTTGAAGTTTGTGATCAACAATTGTCGCCTCTGGTGACGTGCAGCCAGCTAGCGACGATGTATGATGACGTAACCGTAACGAGTGTTGTCTCAATTCATAGGGGTATGTTGTTACCCCTAGCCCTTAACACTCTGTTTCAAGGGCCAAGACGTAGGGGGAGGGGAAGGGGCAAGGGGAAGGTGGAGGGGTAAAATAGAGAATTGAGATTGGCCCTATGACTGTCTTGTTGTTGACTGACACCATGGTGAAGTTAGTTTCACTTTGCCAATGAGTTCAAATAATAGACGAGTGCAAACACGTAAAGGCTATGCTAGGTTTTAGTAAAGCAAAAAAAGGTTTAGTGGAATGACTGTTCCATACGGTCTCGCCAGCAGATTCCTTCAAATGTGTCGTTGATATACCGATGCATTCTTTGACGTCGCGCTTTGCGGCGTTAAAGGGAAAGACAGATGTCATTCTTATTGGTTTAAATTATGTTACGCCCCAAACACACCCATGACTGATTAAGACACCTAGGAACACCTTGTTGTGCCATGCGCTCGACGTTTGATAACGAAAACACTCCCAATGTGGAAATTTGAATATGCTTTTGACTAGTGACCATGCGCTTTAGACTGTTATGATAGGGCCCATGGTCACTAGCAAATAGCTTAATTAAATTGAGTGGGTTGTCCAGTCCACATTGGGAGTGGTTTTGTTTTCAAACGTTAACAAACGTCGGGCAAATGGCGCAACAAGGCGTTCGTATGTTTCTATGGACAATGTTAATGAAGACAATGTTAATGAAGACAAAGGAGTGAATGGCGGAGAAATTGAGGAGAGCCAGGCGATTCAGCGAACGAATTCAGCAGCCAACGAGAAGGACCGACAGTAATAGCCTATATGCACAGTTTCTTCATGGTTACGATAAGACAGTTCATTCATTTCCGGTCGTCAGCTGTGGTCAGCTTTCTGTCAGTCAGAGCCGTCAAATCAATGACTTTCTACATTCGTTGCCTTCGAGACTTACCCCGTGTCACTATCAACGATGTACACCGTCTTATTAAGACATACTCAACCATGGCATTAAGGAAAACGGACTTAAGCTGTAGGCCTACATAACCAGCTATATTCATGACTATGAAGGTACAGTGGGTACTAGTTAAAAATGAACACTTCACTCACGAAAAAACGTGATTCACGCAGCTACGTGAAATGTAAGTACAACTGCAGCCACTTGGGGACAGCATAATTCCGCTGTGGCGTTCAGCGGTCGAACCGGACGGAGCGTTCGACAGCAAGGGCTGTGATTGGGCGAGTTTTCAGTGTGTTGTTTGTCGGTGTTTTTAGCAGCCACTGCAACATGCTGGTCCACTGTAGCCTATAAGCTTTGTACATAATGTCAAACATAGTTTTAGATTCAGTGGCAGGATATCTTGATCGTCAGCTTAACATGACTCTCGCCAGATGAATTTCGTTCCGCTTAGCTCCACCTAGCTTCACTCACATCCATCTGGGACCTCTTCCATTGAGAGTGATTTCTGCAGCAGATTTTATGGTAAAGCCAATCAGGACGCAGGGCGGGAGTTTCATAGATATGACATAGCGTAGAAGCGACTGTGAGACTGTTATCAGCGTCACGGGTTGGCTTCGATGTGAGTGGTTGAAGTAGCACGTCAATAGATGACGGACAAGTGGGCTTATTCAATCATATGCAATCATTTTTTGATTAGGCCCAGCCTTCTGAAGCAACACTCCAATGGATTGCTCCCAGATGGATGAGTGGAGCTAGGCGGAACGAAATTCATCTGGCGAGAGTCAGGTTATCGTCAGCTGGCAGTAGGCTACTTTGTCGGCAGTCATGAGAAGTTTGCTTGCTAACAGAACATTAATATGCTGCCGAGAAACCTTGTGAATAGTTCTGATTTTTTTTACTACACTAACGAGGTTGAAATATAGCCTTTCTAAAACATAACTTGCATCTTTCCATTCCAACCATTTTTAGGCCTAGGCCTATTTTTATCATTTTTTTTTTTTTTTTTTGCAAGGTGTTGCTCCTGGCAAGACTTATTTATAAGACGTTTGGTGATTAATTGATAGCTGTTTTCGGGACATGTTAAACTTTCTTTATAATGTGCGCATATGGGGAGTAAAACGACTTGTTGCCATTTTGGGACATTAAGCTACGTTAAGCTTTTTCACGTTAAGTTTCACAAACAGTGAAGGAGTGGCCGATCCTGGAGCTCCGTACAGAAAAATGTGAGCACAAGTCTGGCACAAACCGACAAAACAGCGAAGGAATTCTCAATCCAATCGCAATCGTTTTTTGCCTTTTTTATTCATGCCCATTACAACTTTAGACTATATTACTACAATAGAGATAGCCTATAATATAATAGAGAAATATAACGGTTTAAATGTGAGCTAGTGAACGAGAGTAAAGGACCAGCATGCCAAGCAGCATTTTCTATTATTATTTTCTGTTATATTATAGGCTTTCTATAGATCCTTTACTTAAGTAGGCTTAGCTATAGCCTTCTGTAGCCTAAATTGCCAGACTACAGGCGAGTCCTGTCCCCTTCTTTCACAGCAGTTCAGCTTTTAACTTTTAACTTGCAGGTCTTCATAGCCTGAATGGTAGGCTAGAGGAAGGGGGGGGTAAGATGGGATGACCAGAGCCGTCTTCGCTGGAGCTGGGCTATGGACTATGTACTAAGCCTATGTGCAGAGTTCCTGACTCAAGAAAAAGTGCGTGGTCCACCATGAAAGCCTTATCCCTCACCCGTGCATCCTAAATGGAAAACAGACTATACCATTAGGTCATTATAAGACTTAGTTTTCGGTCTTTGACTTACACCATTGGAAACAGTTAGACTCAGTCAAATCAATTCCGCATTTCATTAAAACAGAAGAGACATCAGCCTTCAACAACAGTGGGACTTCATATGGATCAGACGCCAACTCTGCATTTATCCCAATCCGTGAATTAGTGAAACACACTCAGCACACAGTGAACACACAGTGAGTTGAAGCACACTCTAATCCCAGCGCAGTGAGCTGCCTGTAACAACAGCAGCGCTCGGGGAGCAGTGAGGGGTTTGCTCAAGGGCACTTCAGCCGTGCCTACTGGTCGGGGTTCGAACCGGCAACCCTCCGGTCACAAGTCCGAAACGTTAAACAGTAGGCCATGGCTGCCCCCACGGCTCGAACCCTGCTCGCCCTCTTCACAGTCCTGTGCATTCTTATTAGTCTGTCAACTCCATGTGAATGAAGTGATAAATGGCTCAACTGTCTCTGCTTGTTCTACTGAAAAGGCATTTTTTTCAGAATCTTCGCTGCGCCAGTTTCATTGATTATAGCGAAAAATAGGGTACGTCTTTCACTTAACGCATCCGTCTCTGGTGTCCATCCTCCAAGTGTCTCATGCGCTATTGTTACACTATCAAATCTATAAGTAACCGTGACAAATAGGGTATAAGATATATAAACTCACGCTATTGTATTATCATACATGTTTGGTAATGGCTCAACTGTCTCTGATTGTTCCACTGACTTGGACTGACTTGGAAACTGGATGCGTCATGGCAGAACTCCCAAGTGCCACCTGGTGGTTGTTTGGGTCAACTTTGTGCCATTTCTGCCGAGAATATGGTGTGCGATTCGTGCGTGATTCTTAACTGATACCCACTGTAAGTGTACAACGTTACCGTTAACCTTTTACGTCAATTCTGATGTTCTGCGAGAGTAGCGTTACATAGCATAACGTTAACGTTTACAATATAACACCTATTGGCACTGAAATGTATGTGAGCTTTGATATAAACAGGATGGCAGTCATAAAAATTATGTGTTAAAGCTATGTTGTTATACTCGCGTAAGCTAACGTAATGTCGCTACACTCACTGATAACGTTAATGTTTTTGTTTCTCAGTTTCTGACAAGAAAGAGTCAGGTGAGGTGTCTGTGAGGGCAAGCTGCTTCAGGTCAATGAGTAAAAGTGAGAGACCACACAACTTAAGTGTAGGGAAATGAGAGCAGGTTCAGTGCAACATACACACAAGCACACACATAAAAACACACGCACACATGCACACACATACTGTAGACACACAGTAGACATGCATGCATGCATGCATGCATGCGAACACACACATGCACACCAACAGGCATGCACACACAGATTCACATGCACGCACACACACACACACACACACACGCACAAACACACATAAACACCAACACACGCACGCACACACAAACTTACCACTGCCTGGCATTTGTATGGACCGGAACATCTGGCCGAAACTTTCTATAAGGAGCATTCTTCGCCATGTAGTCAAAGGTCTCAAGCAGTTCCACCATGGTCAGGTACTGTTCATATCCACACACACAGACCCACACTTATGAACATTGTCGCACAAATTAACATTTTGAGCTGAATGTGAGCCCAAATGAAAGCTACTGAATTGTACAGGCTTAATGAGATTGCAGGTGATCTCATTTTAGTACAAATGTGACAGGAACAATGTTCAGGAGGAGAAATGTGTTACAGTGTTCAGTTATGCACATTGTGCATGTTTAAATGTTCTGTTTGTATACATATACGTTGCATCTGTCTATGTGGAAGTGCATGAGATTTTGTGGATGAGCAGCAGGGTGTACCTGAGATTTGGTCATCTCAAGAGCAATTTTGTCAACCTCTAGATGCAGGGTAACTCTTGGTGTCTTCAGCTCCATCTCTGCATTTGGGTTGATACAGATTTTTGCTGTGGCAAATATAGGTTTAAATACTGCAACAGATAAATTAAAGATAGTTCATGTCATTACAAAAACAACCTCAAACAAGGCATGTAGTATCCAATGTATCAACTGATCATTATTATCACTTCCAACGTACTGTACTGAAATTCTTTCAGTCCCTGGTCCTTGGTGCTGATCCCAGCTTTTAGCATATCCTACAAATATAAAACAGTCATTGGGGGCAATTAAAATAATGCACAAAAATACAAATGAATGAATAGAAGTATTTAATATCATGTGATATTCACTAAATATCTAAATACAGGTATATGGATGTACACAGATTACATAAAAGTACGTTCTGTGTCTCAATTGAGTCATTCCGTGTCAAATTAGATAAGGTTGTTGCAGCACCATCTCAGATTTTGCTCAAACCTTGTCTATCATGAATGGGTCCCAAAACCAAGGCTTGCAAAATATTTCTGTTCTAATCATGTCTTCATATTATTTGCAGTCCTTGAAATAGTCTTGCACGGTGCACCAATAATACAAAAGAATTATGATACCCTGTCACAATACCTAATTTTATTAGTAGCGATACTTTTAAGAAAAAAAAACTGGTCTAAAGCGAAAAGTACAAAGCACAGCGGAAGATACATGGTCACGAGATGTAAGCAGCAACTCCTCTGCAGGATAAATGTCGGGAGAAGAAGTGGAGATACAAGCCCTCAGTTCCATCGATTGTGATGGGAAACGTGGGAAACGTGAACTCACTGGCTAATAAGACTGACAAACTGGATGCCCTGGTAAGAAACCAGAAGTTGTACAGGGAATGTAGTTTGTTATGCTTTACGGAGACGTGGCTAACAAGCCATATCCCCACTTCTAACGTTGAGCTGCCTGGCTTCAGTGTAGCTCGTTTGGACAGAGACTGTAAACTTTCTGGCAAAAAGAAGGGAGGCGGACTGGTGCTGTACATTAACAATAGATGGTGCAATCCCGGACATGTTACAGTGAAGGAGACTGTATGCTGTAAGGATGTGGAGTTATTAGCGGTTAGTCTCCGTCCGTACTACATGCCGAGGGAGTTCTCGCACGCAATTGCTGTCTGTGTTTACATTCCACCTCGAGCTCTTCCGGATACAGCGTGTGACGTCATCCACTCCACAATCGCTAGGCTTCAAACCCAACACACTGACGCCTTTTTTGTGATCTCTGGCGACTTCAATCACATAACACTGGATTCCACACTCACAAATTTTTACCAGTATGTTGACTGCCCTACAAGGAAAAACAGGACAATAGACCTCATGTATGCAAACGTGAGGGAAGTCAGACCACAACCTCATTCATCTCCAGCCAATGTACAAGCCCAAAGTACAGAGGCTACCAGTTCCCACACGCACCTTCAGGAAGTGGACACGCGAAGTGGATGAGGCTCTGAGAGACTGCTTCGAGTGTACTGACTGGAGTGTGTTACAGAATGGAGAGGACTTGGAGGAGGTCACACAGTGCACAACTGACTACCTGAACTTCTGCATGGACATTGTTGTTCCCACCAGAACTATGCGCTGCTTTCCCAACAACAAGCCTTGGATAACCAGCAATGTCAAGACCCTTCTCAACAGAAAAAGATGCATGTTCAGAGGGGGGGACATGGCAGAGCTGAGGCGCGTGCAAGGGGAACTCAAATTCAAGCAGAAGGAAGCTAAGGAGGATTACAGAAAGAAGGTGGAACAGAAGCTGCAGGAAAACAACTTGAAGGAGACATGGGACTGCATGAAGGTTATCACTGGCCTGAAGAAGAACAGCAGCTCTGTGGAGGGGGACCTGGACAGGGCGAACCAGTTGAACCACTTCTACAACAGGTTTGACTGCCCTGCTCCAGCTCCAATGGCGGTGGTCTGTCCACCAGCCCTCACCCACACACCCCCTCAATACCAGCGCAACACTCACCTCCATCATCACAGGCTATCGCACCCCCCACCATCACTGGATTTTGCACCCCTCCCCCACATGGCGATCATGAACAATGAGGTGACAACGACCTCAGTCAACAGCCATCAGACACACAGATCCCAGATGCACCCCTCCCCCTCCCCTCCCCTTACACCCCTCACCATTACGAAAGATCAAGTGACAGTCCAACTTAAGAAATTGCGCAGCAATAAAGCAGCTGGGCCTGACAGACTGTGCCCAAGGCTACTCAAGGCCTGTGCTGCTGAACTGGGGGAGCCACTGAAGCACATCTTCAATTTGAGCCTACGCCTTGGACAAGTTCCAACACTGTGGAAGACATCATGTCTCACCCCTGTCCCTAAGAAGCCACACCCTAGTGAGCTTAATGACTACATACCTGTCACTCTTACATCACATGTGATGAAGACAATGGAGCGATTGGTCTTAGGCATGCTCAGACCCCAGGTACGCCATGCACTAGACCCGTTAGACCAGTTTGCTTACCAGGAGAAAGTGGGCGTGGACGATGCCATCACTTATCTTCTACACAGGACACATTCCCACCTGGACAAGGGGAAAAGTGCTGTGAGAATCATGTTCTTTGATTTCTCAAGTGCTTTTAACACCATCCAGCCCCTCAGATTGGGAGACAAGCTCTTGCAGATGGGTGTTGACGCTCACCTGGTAACCTGGATTACAGATTACCTGACCGAGCGCCCACGGTTCGTCAGACTGAAGAACTGTCTCTCTGACACTGTGATCTGCAGCACCGGAGCGCCACAGGGAACTGTGCTCTCTCCAGTCCTGTTCACCCTGTACACATCTGACTTCTGCTACAACACCGAGTCATGCCACATGCAGAAGTTTTCTGATGATACTGCAATTGTGGGGTGTATCAGGAACCGGCAGGAGGAGGAGTACAGGAGCCTGGTGGAGGACTTTGTGCAATGGTGCAAACTCAATCATCTTCAACTTAACACTTCAAAGACCATGGAGATGGTGGTGGATTTCCGCAGGTCTAAGCCCACTCTGCTACCAGTCCACATTGATGGGGTCAATGTGGAGGTGGTTAGCGCCTACAAGTATCTGGGTCTCCACCTGGACAATAAACTGGACTGGTCAGCCAACACTGACGCACTCTACAAGAAAGGGCAGAGCAGGCTGTACTTCCTGAGGAGGCTGCGGTCCTTCAATGTGTGCAGTAAGCTCCTCAGGATGTTCTACCAGTCTGTTGTTGCCAGCGTCCTCTTCTATGCAGTAGTATGCTGGGGAGGAAGCACAAGGAAGAAGGATGTGGGGCGAATTGACAGGCTGGTAAGGAAAGCTGGCTCTGTAGTTGGAGCTGAACTGGAGTGCTTCACTTCACTATCTGACAAAAGGACCCTGAACAAACTGATCAACATCTTGGACAATGAGTGTCACCCACTCCACAGCACTGTTGTTAAGCAGAAGAGCCTGATCAGCTGGAGACTTCGCTCACTGCCTTGCACAACTGACAGACTGAGAAAGTCATTTGTCCCCAGGGCCATTGAACTGTTCAATGCCTCACTTAAGGGAAAAGGCTTAGTCTCTGCTTAGTCTGTCTGCCTCTCCACCCTCTCCATGTTTGAGTACTGACTGCCCACTACTCTGCATAGCCTCTTCACCCCCTCCATGTTTGGTACTGTCTGTCCAGTAGCCACTTGTACCACTGTCTTTATGCCTCACTGTTTGCGTGCTATATTGGCACATCAGCACATATGCCCCCCCCATGCCACAGCCGAACTGTGGTCACACTTATACATTTTCTTAAATAGTTAAATATATAGACTTTACTTTATTTCTGCATTGTTGCACTGTTGACTTACTCATTTGCACTATCACCATGACCACCATCACCATTGCACTACCACCATGACACTCATTCACACAGAGCACCTTAGAGCACCTTACCATACCTTACTATGCACAGAGAATCACAGGCTCAGTCCCTGCCTCAGTCATTGCAAGCGCCTCTGATTTATTAATCACTACTATGTGGATACTGTTTTAGAATTGATTTAGATGAAGTGTTAGTATAATTTGTATTTTTTGTAATTTGTATTTTAGTATATTTTTATATATTGTATTAAGTGTTTGTATAATTTGTATTTTAGTATATTTAGCATATTCTTTATCTTCTACTGTCCTTACTGCTTAGTTGTGTTTTTATATTATATACTTTAATTACTCTTTCTGCTGTTAAAGAATGTGTTTGTGTTGTATGTATGCTGCTGCTGAGACCTTGAATTTCCCCTGGGGATCAATAAATCTATCTATCTATCTATCTATCTATCTATCTATGTCTTCTGTAATAAAACTCGGGTTAAGCTAACCACGTTGTTGGTGCTTCGCTTTGTGTGTAGGGACCAGTGTTGGTCAAGTTACTTGGAAAAAGTAATTAGTTACTGATTACTAATTACTTATCCAAGAAAGTAATCCAGTTACTTTACTGATTACTTATTTTCAAAAGTAATTACCGTATTTTCCAGACTATAAGTCGCTCTGGAGTATAAGTCGCATTAGTAAAAAAATGCGTCATGAACAGGAAAAAGTTGCACTGGACTATAAGTCGCATTTATTTAGAAATGTATTTCACAAAATCCAAAAACAGAGACTATGTAACTGGACTATTGAGGCAAAAAAAGATTAATGTTAATGAAGGCTAAGAAGGAGTGAAGGCAGCCAAGAAGAGGGCCGGATAGGCCTAATTGTAAAGCAAAAGATTCACTGAAAGAAAATGCCATGTGGTACACCAAAATTTAGCTAAAATGTGGAGAATACAATGCAATCAAGCATTTTGGGCGATGTGGAGTCACAAGCTGGCAGCAGATTAAATGCTTAGGAGAGAGAAAAATACGGTTTTAAAAGGACGTGACCAAAGCGAAGTTGTAGCGATCGGCCTATAGGCCCGACAGTAATTGTAAAGTAATTTTAAAAGATTCACTGAACAAAAATGTTGATGTGGTACATGAAAACATAGCTAAAAATGTGGAGAATGCAATGCAATCAAGCATTTTGGTCGATGTGGAGTGACAAGCCGGCAGCAGATTAAATGCCCACGAGAGAGAAAAAGATGCGTTTTAAAAAGACTGCACAGACCGGTTTTAATAGGACGTGCAAACCAAAGCTGCAGCAAGCAGGTGATACTTAGAAATTTATTTCACAAAATCCAAGACCAAGAACAGACAGATGTAACTGGACACATAGAGGCCAAAAATATTGAGAATTCTACAGGGAATGTTAATGAAGACGAAGGAGTCAATAGTAAGCCGAAGGCTGCTGATGAGTGCCCGCGCTAATTGTGAAGCAATTTACAAAAGATTCACAGAACAAAAATGCTGATGTGGTACATGAAAATTTAGCTAAAAATGTGGAGAATGCAATGCAATCAAGCATTTTGGACGATATATTGGCACAAACTGGTAGCAGAACAATTGCTCGACTGGCCACCTCCGAGAGAGCGCGAGAAAAAAAGATGCGCATTTAAAACCAGGGCCTAAATGTCAGCGCAGGATTGCGGGTATTACGCATAAGTTATTAAGTCTTGAGCATAATAATAAAAGTCCCACAACTCTATCATAATGAAAGAAATTCCCACACATGTTACAGTGCTCTCTGATAACATTAATCTAATAATGGAGCGGCCTGAATGCGGGACTATTGACTGGACAGACCAACTCTGACTTCAATTGAACCCGATGCAGAGACACACACGCGCGCATGGACCACTTTGTGGGTGTCTCTCTCTCTTCCTCTCTCATCGCTGAAGTCAAATTATAGCCTAGGAGGTGCTTCTACATCAATCGCGATCCACAGGAAAGGAACCCAAACCTTTAGCGATCAGGAACCGTCAGGAATTTTGTAAACACAGAAGCATGACAGCCTATAATGCGAGAGAACATGGATGTGTTCTCTATTTGAGGAACGCTATAATCGATTGCGGACGTGAACAGACAGATACAGACACCGAGCGCAGTAGGCCTTCTTTCACTTTCTAGTGTGCATATTCAGTACGTGAAAGATAATTAGTAGCAAAACAGCGATCAAATATTAACCTACATGCAGTGAGTTTTGTTTTCAAATGTTTTCATGCATTTCTAGATAACGGGTGAGGAATGTTTAGGAGACCGACTATCGTAAATCTTCAAATTATCGCTGGGGTCTTTTTATTAGGCTGCGCAAAGCACAGCACCTTCATTTGGGGCATGGCTTACTGTTTGATTATATTGCTAAATAACGGGACTGATGACCACTGAAATCTGCGGGGTATTTGATGGTTCACTATTAAGTTTCATGTAAGGGTGTTGGGATTTCCATCCGCTTATTGCGAGATAAGGCATCCACTTTCATTTATTCATGGAACGTGTGTTGTGCTGAAATGGAAACCTTATTCAGCCTAAATTTACCGTAGTTATTTTTTAATCATGCATGATTTACTTTTTTATAAAATTCGTTGGCTGATTCCTGGCAGCAACAATTGTGTTTAAATGTAGGTTACTGCTTCAGCCTCTGGCAAGCTCAGAAGGGGGCAGCATGCAACTGATAGCTTGAGAGCAACGTGTTGGAGACGTGTGACTTTTCATTGGCAACAATGTTAAACCAACCAACAATATAAAATATTAAGAAGAGCTCTTTTATGAGTTAAATTGAAACAAAATTATTACTGCCCTTTATTTGTCCGAATCTGAGGCCCAAACAGAATCCTGGCCGTAATTTGAGGATTCAGGTATGCATGTGTGTTTCAGGCATAGTGCAACCACTAATCTCTGACTGAAAATGCACAGAACTTGTGCATTTGAGAGCGCTCTCTCGCGGCTAGACAGTAATATTTCATGTAGGGTTCATGTCAGTTAATATGAATTAACATTTAAAAACATGTTCAATTATATAATTTTTTCATATATAAGTCGCACCTGACTATAAGTCGCAGGGCCAGCCAAACTATGAAAAAAAGTGTGACTTATAGTCCAGAAAATACGGTAGTTACTTTACTAATTACTTTACTTAGTTACTTTTCAAAAACACACTAGTTATACACAACCTGAATACGCTTTTTTAAAACTTGTTTTTATTAGTTTCAATCTTAACTATGCACATTGCATCAAACAAAAATGTATTTAACATTAAATTAAATGCAAAAAACAATTTATATCTCTGCATATTCCAGCACATAAAATAAAAATCTTTTTGGTGTGTATACTCCTTCATTCGAATAGATGTAAATAAAATACAGCAATAGAATAATTAAAACCAAAGTCTCTATTAACATTTACATCTTTTAACAGTTGCAGTGCGGAGAGGAGAAATGCATTTACCAAAACAGAAAATGCTGTTGCATGCCACATTTAGGCTGTTCTAATGTCAAAGTAGAGTATGCGTTTGAAGTGTGTGTTTGCAGTGCCGCTGCTGGCTATTTTGGTGCAAAAACCAGAACTGTTTTGTGCCCCCGCCCCCCAAATAAATAAATAAATTAATAAATAAATAAATAAATAAAATATTAGGGGTTTGCACGGACGTCACATTCTGGCCAGTAACCATGGTAACCCACCACGCACGGCCATATTGGCGGTACTCAGTGAATGAAGTACAATGGAGTATTATGCACTTTGGATATCTTACGTGATTGTAGCCGTGTCTAAACAACAGAAAAGCTCATCAAAATGCGTCTAAGATACAAAGGCATAAAGGGCAGGACTTGGACCACAAGAAAAGGTGCGATATTTCGAGAAATTACGGTTTATGGGCAGCACAGATCCATATGAGTTGGGTGAGGGAGACAAAGTACCAAGTTCAACCACAAGCGCCTCCCTTCCTCTGATAACTTCTGTCATTATTCTCCTTTCTCCCTGGTTTTTTAAGAACTTTTGGAAGTTGATACCTACACCAGATGTTTTTCTCAGTCTGACCTATTGGTACAACCTAAAACACATAATTAACCATTTTCCTTGACGATGTTAGGGATTTACTTAAGTGCCTAATGCTTTCTAATGAGGCGAGTATCTCCAATATGGCGACGTCCAGATCTGATGACACGCCGTGCAAACCCCTAATTGTAAAATTATATTATTAAAATATTACTATATACTCCTGCACTCCATGTCTTGCACACGTGTGTCTGTTGTTTACATCTATGTCACGCTATTTGGGAAGCATCTAGCTCACCGCCCTTAGCTAATCCACTGTTTGTGATTTGGGGCAGAGACTTTCTAATGAGGAGACACAGCACTCAAAAAATCCTCCATAGAAATGCATGGGGTTAGTTTGTAACGTTGTCTACACATATCCCACCCCTTCCTCGGCAAAACGTCGACATGTGAATACATTGAGCCAATCATGTGGTGTGATGTGAATACATTGAGCCAATCATATGGTGTGTTGTGAAGACATCTTGCCAATCATGTGTTCGCCGCTGGAGCAAGATTGGTGTCATGAAGCCTTGCGCACGCGCATTTCTGCTGAATAGGATGCCCGATGAGTGGCCAAAAAGTGTTGCAATATGGCCGCCGAGTGGAGGGACTTGCCTAAAAGGACTCTGTTTGGGGCAATAGCGTATATCGGGGAAAGCTCTGTAGTGGTTGATCAACGAAAAATACTGTCTCTACGGCTACTTTGATGTGTTTTAATGCAGATAGAGACCCTGGGGTAAATTTTCGCCGGAGTTACACTTTAACTAGTAAGTATGTCGTAAGTTTTGGTATATTATTAGGTAATTACCACAAGTAACATGAGGGTAAGTATAGAGAAACTACATGTGAGATACTGAGGAACACCTAAACTATTACCAATAAATTACACAACATTATTGAAAAATGACTACAGGTAAGTACAGAGAAACTAAAGAATTAAATACCAAGAAAAACTTCCACTATTACCTATCAACTCTTACTAAGAAGCATTGTAGTTGTGAACGGTTAAATAAAAATTATATTGACCATGATTCCATGCCACTGCACTACAACACTTTTCAGTGTCATATAAGTCTCAAATAATTTTGATAACCCTAAGTAAGTTCTCGCTTGGTAAAAAATAAACACTGTAAAAATCTGCCTGACTGCTGCAAAACAAATGATTGGTAATTACAGTGCATGAAAATGCACTGTTCTGTTATCCGAAGTCTTCTTCTTCTTATTATTATTATTATTACAGTGCATGAAAATGCACTGTACTGTTCTTTCTAGGCAACAACTTCTTATTATTACAGTGCATGAAAATGCACTGTACTGTTCTTCCTAGGCAACTTATTATTATTCCGCTTTTACCATTTTTTTCCAGACGCAATTTCTCTTGAACAGTTTAACTTAGAAACTTCATTCAAACTTTGTAACGTAGATCTTCAAACAGATCGGGTTGCTATGTCTTTTCAACTTTGAAACTTTTATACTTTTTAAACTATTAAAGAAAAACTTTTTAAAAATCCCCATAGACTTAACATTGCCGATTGTGACATCATAATATGGCCGTTAAGCAATTAGAATCCTATGGCAGGTGTTCAGGCCACCTGCAGCCTCAGTCTTTAAGCATACAATCTGGGTCAATTAAGACTACACATCCTATTCAACTGTTTCCTCTGCCCAAAACTGTTTCAAAATAAAAGTCCTCACTACAATAATCCACTGTTAAACAATGTAACCCATTAAACTACTGAACTTTTTACATTCAACTTTTAAACGGTCTACTTTTAAACTATCATTAAACTATCTATCTATTAAACTAGCTGTCTATCAACAACTTTTAAACTATCTACATTAAACTTTTAAACAGTCTACTTTTAAACTATTATTAAACTATCTATTCAACTAGCTGTCTATCAACAACTTTTAACTTGTCATCAACCATGTCAACACTTGTCATCAACTATGACTCCTACCCACTGTAGCTAGTTAGCATGGTTAACATAGTTAGCATGGTTAGCATTTTTAACAAAACTGGTAAAAATGATTAGCTAGGTTAGCTAAGTCACATGGTTAGCATGTTAGCATGCTAGTTAACATAGTTAGCATAACTACTAAAAATGATTAGCTAGGTTAGCTAAGTCACATGGTTAGCATAGTTAACATGTTAGCATGCTAGTTAACATAGTTAGCATAACTACTAAAAATGATTAGCTAGGTTAGCTAAGTCACATGGTTAACAGAAACTAAACTTTCTGTCTATCAACATCCATTACACTATCTAAATTCAACTTTTAAACTATATACTCTGTCTCAGGCTTTAAGCATACAATCTGGCTCTATTAAGACTACAGATTCTGTTCCTATATCCTCTGCCCACAACTGTTTCAAAATAAATGTCCTCACTACAATAATTCACTATTAAATAATTTAACTATTTAAACTACTCAACTATTTAACTGTTTAGACATTTCAACTGTCAGTTGTTATCAACTATGACTCCTGCCAACTGTTTCCAAATAAAAGTTTGTTTTGCATTTTATGTTAATAAACAGTATATTTATATTTTCATGCACTGGTAATTTCCTCGAAATTAAATTTTCTAGTTACAGTTAAATACCTTGATGTGATCTCCTCCTATTTATTTGATATTTATTTGATAACTATGTTGATAGCTCAGGTATGGAAGAAATATGCAATAAGCAATATTACGTGCACAAAAATACTATGATGGATGCATGGGCCGTTTAGCTTGTATCTTACTCTTGGTGTCACCAATCTGCAAAGTGCACATTTTATTATTATTATATATCACATTAAGACAATGCACGGAGGCACTCATGTCCTCTGGCAAGTGTCTTTTAACCCTTAGAACCCGATTGACGCTAAGTGCATAAAAAAAACACACCCTTTCTTCTCTGTTACATTGCTCTGGAACTGTTCATCGCAGCGAGATGAAACCTTTATTGCGTGACAGAGCAAAGGTGGGGCTTTCCAACGAGACTTGTCTGTACGATCAAGTATGAAAAAAAAAAAAAAAAATCATGATCAAATTGTATCATATTTACAGTCTATACTTCTCTGCGTTCACCTGCGCACCCATTACTCTCGTTTGAATTACTCACGAACCCGTGATCGCATAGATATGGCAAGCATATCAGATGAAAGACGAGACACAGGGCTATCCATTGGTACCATGTATATTGATCCTTCTGGTTTATAAAAACAGACGAAGTGACTGCAAAATAATAACGTTATGTACACAAACCAACACTGCACACATTACTCTCGTTTGAATTACTCGCGGACCCGTGATCGGATAGATATGCCACGCATGTCAGATGAAAGAGGACACTCAGAGCTATCATTTGATACCAAGTACATACTTCTGGGTTATAAAACAGACGTGACGGAAGTGACAGCAAAATAATAACTTCATTAGCTGGACTTACCCCACGTTTTTGTCTGTTTTTGTGGCAAAGCATGTCTATAATCCAACTCTATTGTGTGTTTCTCTAAAGCATGTTCATAATCCAGTTTTGAGATCCTAGCAAATTCCTGCATGGCATCCAATTCATTGCATCCCAATTTGTTCAACAAAGAAACACCTTTTTTGCCTTTACTTTGTTCATGGCAATGCAGTAAAAAGTTGTTGTAAAGAATCATTGAGCGCATACACCATAGGCACACACAGGCTAACACGCAAACTCGGGTAAAGTCGGGTCAGATCAGTTCGTGTCACAGATATGGAGCGCAGAAAATAAAAAAATGCCATTTATTTTTGTAAGGCACACACCACATATGTCTGTAAATTGCTCAGCCCCAGAGAATCCCTCCACCATGGCAGTGATATTGCCAGATTCAGGACAGATTCCAGCTTGCAGTGGTGAGATACATGTCCAAATATAAGAATTTTTATACTACGCATTTTGTATTTTTATTATTTAAAAATCTAAATTAAATCAATGCAAGTATTAATACATGAAATGTACACTTACAATGACCAGGATAAATCCTTCTAACTAAAGGTAGTGAAAATGCCCTTAAAACAGTCTAGGGTTCTAAGGGTTAATAAATAAATACCCTTTCATGTGTAGAAAGACCTCAACATGATTTTAACTACTTTATACACCGTTGATACATCTGGCCCATGGAGTAATGAGAAATCCAAAATTGCTAGTGTAAATAAATTTGACCTGAATTTGCCTACAAAATGAAACATGAATTTTGAACCTGACTATCCAATGTTCAGATTTCTGTATTTGAAATGTATGCACATTGGTATCTATTTAAATAGAAAATGCCTCATTTACATATTTAATCATAACAATTGTAGAAAACTGGTAATACGAAAAAAGTATATTTTTTTTCCTCCAAGTACATAATCAACCGACTATTATTTTTTAACTCCATTCATAAAGGCCTAGCCTGGATTTTCCCACGCTGCCTTACACGCACGATTTTATTCACGCTGCTAGGCAGCCTGGATTCTATGGACTTCGCTTTCACCTCAATAAAGGAACCAATCATAGAACAGAGGGGGGACAGCAAGACAATGACGACACACCAAAGCCCTTAAGACAGGGGTGGGCAACTAATCTCCCCACGGGGCCACATGACAAACTGGGACTGTTGAGGAGGGCCGGACCCAAAATACCGAACTCAAGTCTGAACTCAATTCTGTTCAATTCTATTCTGTTCTTGTATAACATTAAGTAAATCATATGGTTTTGTTTACTAGTCGTAGGAACAGATGAAAATGTGAGGGAGACAAAGGAAAAACAGCAATATTTAATCTATGTCCAGTATTTAATCATCATTCTAGAAAATGATTTTTTGACATTGACATTTTTTTCAGTTTTCAAAGACTGATATAAAAAAGTACTACAATATTTATATAATTAGGCTAGGTCATGAAAATGTGAAGGAGTCAGTACAACCGATAGGCCTGTGCCACCATTTCCATCAACACTCAGCAATATTTCATCATTAAATCATTAAATTAACTCTATGCAGAATTAGACTACGAAAATGTGGAGTAGACAATAGCAGGCTGTCATTAGTTAATCAACATGCACAAAGAAAACTATTTAAAAAATGTAGGCTATGTTTTTGCTTTAACTTTATGCACATAACTGTGATTGGTCAACTCGCTCTGTGTGTTGAGCCGGCTGCTTCAAGCAACCTGTGGGTAGTAGCATCTTAGTAGTTTACTAACATAAGCTTTGCAAATAAACTCAGACATATTTTGGTTACAATTACGGGGTTATCCGATTGTAAACTGTTTATCTGCCAGTAACGTTTTAAAATGAACACTTCATTACGCCAACGAGCAGCAGTAGGAGTTCGTTCTAACAACCTTGGCGTGGTGTGAGTCGACGCAGACATAAGAGACACAAAACTTTGAAAGGTTTACGCCCGACGTAAAGGCAACTGCATTGTGTCGACGCAGAAGCATAAATTCTATTCACCAGCACATCAGTGAGGGTGTTTACGTCGTATGCATCCACGCACAAATGTATGGGCTGCACAAATAGCAGTCGCTTTCAAAATAAAAACGACGATATTGATTTGCATGCATTATCTCCATGCTAGGCTCTTGACTATTGTTCTTTCACGGACCTTACGCGGGCCGGTCAGGGAAAGCCCACGGGCCGGATGTGGCCTGCGGGCCGTATGTTGCCCATGTATGCCTTAAGAGGTACGTACAGACGCATTTGATAGACATTTGTAGCGCCCAATAAACGGCTCTGGGCATTCGTACACCACGTTTCAAATACGAGAAAATGAATGTGTAGTTCCCAAACCACATCTCAATGAGATGGGGTTTGGCGTTAGCCAGGCTAATAAAGGCCCATGATATTAATCAAATTAGCAGGCTTTACATGCAAAATTATGCATGGTGTCAGGATCCGGCCCAGGATCATTAGGTCCTGGCCATTTATTCCTTGTTTTCTGTAGTGATTGTATTTCTTGTCTGTTTTGCCTTGCCTTATATCTTCCTGTCACTTCCTGTTGTGCTTTGATTTACTTCCTGTGTCGGTACCATGTGTTCCTTTGTTTTACCCTTGTCATGTGCTTTTGCTTCTTGACCATACCCCTCACCTGAGCCTTGTTCCCTGATTATTGCCTTGTTCCTTTCCACCTGTGTCTTGTTAGTCCTGTTTGGTTCTGTGTAGTTAAACCCTGTCTCTTCTTGTGTTCTTTGCTAGATTATTTTGAGTCTTTCAGTCACTTCATGTAAGTCCTTGTCAAGTCCGTATCTCCAGTGTACTCTGTGTCAAGCTTTGTTTTTGTGATCGTCGACTGTTTTTGGATTTCGTGTTGGATTCCTTTTGGAATTTAATCTGTTTTTTGAAGTTTTGAAATCTTCTGAGTGTTGGACTGTTTTTGCCCTGCCTTTTGTGGAGTTTGTTCCTGCCCTGTCAGAGTTTCCTTATTTTTGAACTGCCCTTTTGAAGCTAAGTTTTCATTAAAGTATTTTCCCTTCAATTCCTGATTTGGTGTCTGCTATTGGGTCCAATCCTGGGTGCCGGTCCACAGACCGTCACACATGGTAAAAAAAATAAAACTATTCATCAGCACCTACACATTATGGGAAAGAGATGGTTTGCCAACTTTTCCTTAAATTTGCCACTAGAAGTTCACTCTTGAGTAAAGTGGGCCCAATTTAGAATAGGTAAATAGATGAAAGGATACTTTGTTCATCATGAGGGAAATTTAGGCTTTTTATGTTTATATGAGATTAAACATTAACAATAAAAAGGTCACAATGTGTGACACTTTTTAGTCTGTGGGATGTTAAGTGAAAATGATGAATGTGTGTGGTACATTACCACAATATCCTCCCATGACCCAGAGGACATAGTAGAGCTGTTGACATTCCAGTAAGTGCAAAGGCACTCCAAACGACCCAGCTGCAGAGAAAGGGAAAGTTTTGGTAAATGAAGTGGAAAAAAATGTAAATGTCATTTGTTTGACCAATAATGTTACCTTATAAAATATCTTGGAGGCTTCATCAAGGATGCACATATTCCAATTCTCATCCGTGGTCTGTAATATATAAGAGCATAATGATGTGCCTAAAAGCAGTTACATAACCATTTCAAAAGTTTAGCCACAATGTGTATGCTCAAGCATCAGCAAAGCAACACAAAAACGAACAAACGGTGCGTTTGCATGGACACAAATACTTGTGTTTGCATCTTCACCTGCAAACTAAGCTCTGCAAGGGTTACACCAATTGAGAGGGGCTTCTGTGGATTTGATACCTATAATAAAAAAGCAAAGTTGTGGACATTACATATCTCACTGTATTGTAACTTAATTTATAGTGACTTCACACTACTGCTACTACTGCTACTACAACTAGTAACAATAATAATAATAATAATAATAATAATAATAAATTTGGTTTAATAGCACTTTGCGAGTAGTGAGCACAAATTGCTTTACCACGATATGTGAAATGTATGGTGAAAAAGCAATTGTAAAAATGTGTACAAACAAGAAAGTGGTAGTAGTAGTAATAATAGTAGTAGTAGGGGTAGTAGTAGTAGTAATAATAGCAAATACAACATAGATTCAAAGAATGAACCCCTCAATTATTAAGAAATGCTATTTTGTAAAAATGATTTAAGATTTAAACGCTGAGACTGGCACAGCAGATTTAATGTTTGGTTGGAGATTGTTCCAGATTTCTACAACTTACATTATCTTCATATCTTATATGGATGCTGGTGACTTTCACTTGCAAGTTTTTGATGACCTGTGTGGCAAGCTTCTCTACAAATGAGTCTTTTTTCTCTTCTTTAGGATTCTCTGAAATGAAATAACCAGTTCAATCAAGTGGTTGTAAATATTTTGAATGCACCATTGGTGTTTATGGATCACATGGCAATACATAAATATGGTTTATTTATCTGCTCATTAAAACACTGTAGCTACTAAGGCTAAATGATGATTTCATACTTCATACTACCACACACCGTATACTTGTGAGTATGGTTACCATTTCTTAATACATTGAAAGGTTGGGACCCAGAAATGATATCTAAAAACTTCAAGGATCACAACCTGGGTGTACAACCTGGTCAACAATTACTGGAAACCTACATAGAGGGTCCATAGCACTCCTAATGCTGCTTTTTACATGTAGGAGTCACCCAATCGCAGTAGCACGGCCAATTTCTACTGCTGAAATCTGTATATCTCTGTGGTAGTCTATGCTAGAAACAAACTGATGTCTTCATTGTGCACGTAATCAGAATATTTCCTATTAATTCAGAGTTCCAGACAGCAAGCATTTTTTGAGACAATGCAAGTATTTTCAACTACTCGCTCATGTGCGACCTGCATTATTATTTTATTTCATGTTGAAAAACAATAAGGGAACAAGTCTGACAGTGTAGGCCAATGTTTGTGAGAGGGGGAGGGTTCAGGAGTGATTAGTTAACTGCACAGGTCACGTCATCCAGGACCTACAGCAACAAATTCCTGAGGTTGAGAAGATGATGTGGCGAAAAAGGCAAGAAAACAATGTTTCCATCAGCAATGGCTGAGGGGTTTATATTACTTAGATATTACAAAAACACCAACACCCCAAACTGTATCCTCAGCTCTAGATGTGATTGAGAGATTTACTCTCTTAATAACGGTCAAATGCAACATTATGAAATCGCTGCCCTCTGGCTTTGAATGAATGGAACGGTCATGTCTCATGATGATGACTCTTGTCCAATCATATATTAATGCATAGTTCAACTGGACCTAACTCTTGTATAAAACAGCACATCATTTCTGTATCTATTGACTCAACATTTATCAGTAACACAATTAAAATGTGGGGGGAAGAAAATACTTGCATTGCCAGTCAATTTAAAGTGAGTACCCCTAAAATTGTCAGTCAGGGGCTACAGTGTTCCAAGTAAAAAAAAAAAAGTAATCGTAATCTGTGGCATTCCTTCCACTTCTATGAAAATACAACCTTTTATCCGATAAACTCATATTTGAACTAGTTTCACTTACCAGATAACAATTCCAGATAACATCGTAAGTATTTCACTCAAGTTGAAAGTAGCTATCCAATGTGATGGTAATTTTAATACTACAGATGACTGAAGACCCAGTCAAGCAATGGTAGGAAAAATCAGGAAGAGTTTTTTTTTACATTGATGCGCACCAAGGGAAAGACACATAAGGTCTTCACATAAAGATCCACCAGCTGCTCCGACTAAACAAAGAAATAGTTAGTGTTTTTAGTATCTTTCCAGGTTGATGGGAGATGGCATTGGTCATCCCATTTTTTGTGAACCACATTGAATTAGACCATGAAGTTTGTCTGAAAACATTTCTTGCTAAAGTTTGGATTTTGTTTTATGTAACCTTCGTGGCCTCTGTCTGGCACTTACCTATGATGAGCTGCACTACTTGTGGTTGATTTTAGAGCTGTACCAATGCTACAAGTTGTGTGCCCTGTAGCACCACTGCTTTGAGCAAAACAAAACAAATTACAGCCCTGGAAGTAGATAGACAGATGGATGGATGTAGATATATGGAGATGTTGTATGGAGATGGATGTAGTTATATTGGAGAGATGGATGAAGAAATATGTAGGTATATATGAAGAAGACACGTTGTATGGCACAAAACTAAAACACCAACCTCACAAGTTACCAGCCACTAATGCAGCTGTCCTACTGTATCATTTCCTTCATGGGAGTGAGATGTCTGAACTCTTAACATGTACCCGTCCTACTACATGCCCAATGGACCAAATTTCAACCAACCTCCTCCAAGTCATATCTCCTACCATCTCACCAGCAATCACACATGTGATTAATGCTTCAATGGCTTCCAGTACATTTTCAACTGCATTCAAACTAGTTTTGATAACACCGCTGCATGAAAAACTTTCTATTGCTCCCAAGTGGAGAAATATCGGCTGGACTCTACGAAAGGGAGGTTTCTTAACAATTCACAAAATTCCCTTCATAAAATGACCTCCTTGATCCAAATCAGTCTGGCTCTATCCCTCTATCTTCAAGAAGCTCATGAAGACTCAACTTTTCAGAGTGCCTCTGCAACGTCTGCACTCTCATCCTCTGGTAGTATGTATTGTTGTAGTTTTAATTGTTATCTAAGGTCTCCTCTGCAATCTAGCTTTAATGTTACTCCTCATGGTTGTATGCTGCTTTGGATAAATAAGTGTCTGCTAAATTAATTAATGCAAATGAATACATGTAAACAGATGACAGATGTATGTCTTGACACATAGATGAGTTGATGGATAAATGGAATAATGTAAATAGATGGAACGATTGATGGATGTAAGGTGCATTCCATCAATATTCCTAGTTGAATGGAGAGGTACACAGAGAAAGGGGGCCTTAGAAGTGGAGAAGCTGTCAGTAGAAAACAGGTGGAAGTGAGCTTGAGCTACTCAACTAACTACATCCACTTATAGTTAATAGTGTGCTTGCTGAAGCATACATGCTTATTGGGAACTTTCTGCAGCATTCTGAGGAGCCATATAATAATATATTATATTATATAATCTCGTTCATCCCAATAATATCAGGTTGAGTTCTCTTAATAAAGGCCTGCTCAACTTACTGACTAGCGGACAAACTGAGGTGCGTTCAAATTTGGCAAACAGTGGCGAACGTTCGTGGTGAACATGTTCTCTTTGTACAGTTACATTTGAACGATTTGGTGTTAACATTCCATTGTAAAGGTAATTGCATTGTTGCCTTCGTCAAACTCACGTCCAGTTCCACTGTATGTTCGCAGAGAACCACCTCCTGTTTGCAATTGTTCGCTGAAAACTCGAAAACTGAAGGCCAACAGAAAACTGTTTGCAAACGTTCGCCATTGTTTGCGAATTTTAATGGACGCCTGATTAACTAATTAACTGTTTCTATCTTCCAATGTATCTACTGTAACTAGTATTTATTACACGGCTCTTCAGAGTGCTGCAGAAAGTTCCATTCACATGAATGGGCCTTCCCAACGTTCGGGCCTATGTTAAATCTACATAAATCACCGGCAAAGCATTTAATCACCGCTGTCAATGGCAACGGGTTTTGTGCTTCTGATTAATGTCTTTCATATCACTACGCAAGGACTGGAACTTCATTCAAACGTGAAAGCAGACGGTTGATCAGCTGTGTCAGAGACTTTCTAATGTGGAGACACAGCACTCAAAAAATACTCCATAGAAATGCATGGGGCTAGTTTGTCACGCCAATATGGCCGTTGTCTACACATATCCCACTCCTTCCTTGGCAAAACGTCGACATGTGAATACATTCCAGCCAATCATATGGTGTGTTGTGAAGACATCGTGCCAATCATGTGTTGTGATCTCGCCGCTGGAGCAAGATTGGTGTCGTGAAGCCTTGCGCACGCGCAGTTCGACCCAAAGACTATGCCCGATGAGTGCCCATAAAATGTTGGTATATGGCCGCCGAGTTGAGGGACTTGCCTAAAAGGACTTTGGCTGTGTTCTAAAGAATGTTTGATTCAAGTTCAGCAGCGTGTGTTGTTGCGAACTATTTGTTTCTCAGCAAATGCCACGATGAACGGTAACAAATAGGCTAGGTTATGTAGGCTAAAGTCATATCGTGGGGAGTTTATTATTTCGTTTTGGCAAGTAGCCGTATAATAAGTGGGATAATGTATAGGACGCCAGTCATTACTGTGAAAATAAGTCCCGACAGGGCGATTTTCCCAGTAATGACCGGCGTTCTATACATTATCCCTTACATAAATAATTCTCCACTTTGTCGGTCACTGTCTAATTGCACTTATTTGTTTATCGTATACTTTAGAAATGAAATAGCTTTTAAAACTTTAAAACTTGCCTGGCATGCACTTTGCTTTGCATGCACTATTTCCTTTCCTTTAGGTTAGGGTTTGGGCGATGTCCCCTTAATTGGCATTTGACAATGTGTGCAGTGAAACATTTCGATGATGGACGATGATATCGTCAGTGGAGGTGGGGAGCTAGTAAACACCAATTTTAAAAAAAAAACTAATCTAAAATATTATATAGGCTATGGCCTAATGAAAGTGCACTGCTAAGACACATACTGACCAGGCTACCGAAGTTGTGTGGAAGATCTGCTCCAGTGAAATCCTCGTAAAAGATGGATAGACAGCCAATCTGAACACTTGCTTGTGCACCAACCAGCAGAGTATTCCACATTGCCAGCCTTTGCTGGGCCTTGCAAAAAAGCTACTTAGGACTACTATTGCGGTCACTCATCTAAAATCTTCAGTAGTCTGTACCAACCTCATATGCCACGCATCCCATGTTATTAGGCTACCGGCCATGCCGACTATGAGGGCAGCAGAAAGTGAAAGTAAGGGGCTGCCATCGCACAGTCGAGCAGGGCGAAGTAAACAACTTTTACAAATAACGAATCCCAATACCACTAGGCTGCTGTCTGGGGCTTTTGCCAAATGCACGAAATACAAGTCTAGTCGAAATATAAGTCCTTTATTTTAAGTAAGTTAAAGCAGTGTTTCCCAAAGACTGGGTCGCAGGAGATTTTATTTGGGTCGTCAACACAATTTATGTTGTCTAATAGGCCTAACTTATATCATTTAGCCAGGAAAGCTATCAGTTTTCTATTAGGATATAGTTTGTTTACCACAGTCATGGCTCTCTGTGCAATTTTGCATTTAGAATAGCTCTGAAACTGGGGGGGTGAACACGTCGCACAGGGGACAGCCTGGACATCTCACTCGCAAAATGAAACATTTCTGTGGGGCGCCTGCCATGGACCTCGCAGTTGCAAAATGCTAGGGACATGAATCAGCCTATTTGCACGAACATTAACGGACACCAGCTCTTCAACTTGACCGATTGAAATCTAGTCAACTAAAGCAGACATCCGTACACCGGACATGGCTATTCAATTTGCGTCATAGGCTGTAGATAGTTTCAATTGTAGATGCACTCTTTAAAGATAATAGTAACCTCCTCACATTCCTTATTATTTCGGAAAAAAAGTTTGGGAACAAATTTGAGTGTAAACAGTGTAAAATATTTGGTTACTCATCTACAGACCAATAGCCTTTTCTTTATTGTGGGCTAAGCTAGAGGAAAAACATGGAAACAAAATGTTCTATAAAAATGACCAACAACAGTTTAAGTATTTCGTTTTAAGTACTTCAAGTCTTTATTTCAGATGACTTGCATAACAGGCATCATCTGAAAGGCATCATCTGAAAGCCTGTTTTTCACTGTGTCAGTAGATCTGATAATTTCTAGTGTGAACTATCCCTGAGATATGTATTCAGATTATAATGCTGAGTGAGTGATCGGGAAGTCCCATGAGTTCAAAGCACTATTTTTACAGTAGGGATACACATCCTGAAGATTTTTGTTGACCGGGTAATGCACCCAGGTTGTGACCCTTGTGAACATTCAAGTTTTCATTTTATGTATAACAACCTTTTACACGATCCTATCTCATTACAAAAAGTAGGGTTTTGCCCCCTGGGTATATATAACCATTCAGTTAAACAATGGAAAAAGTTTATTGTCCCATCCAAAAATATCACTCATACACAATAGGCACAGAACCATGGCCCCCAGTTCACTAACACACACATTGATAACATACAAGCTGACATACCTGTCTTTTGTTTGGTGTGTTTAGATTTCCTAAAGTTTCTTTTATATTTTTTATGCTTTTGTCCTTTCGCATGCAGAACACACATGAGAGAAGAGGGTAGAGTTAGTGGATATAAATAGACACAGACAGATAACACAGACAACTCTGAAGATAAAGGCTAGAAATGGGAGGCCAGATCAAAGAAAGAACGACTGAAGATATGAGAAAAGGAAATAAATGCAAAAATTTTCTACCACATATTGCAAGAAAATGTAGGAGCATCTGGACGAAGCAAATGATGTTCATACTGTATGCCCGCATGGCTTTGTTATGCAACACCTGCAAGTACCCGGGTACAGCTTTTAGAAGGTGGATTTCAGGAAGATACCTGACCAAAGTCATAAATTCAAGGTTCCCCAGATAGCGGCCTGCAGGCCACATCTGTCCCACAACAGCCAAAAGAGTGGCCCACTGCCATGTGTATGTTCAGCAAGTGCAGACACAATACAATGTATTACGAACAATATGTAGTCTATTTCCTATCAGTTGTGTCAATGTTCAGTGTGTGTGTGCATGTGCGTGTGTGTAACACTCTTCAAATTCATCATCAGAGTTTAACAAGGTAAATGATAACTATTTCATTTGGCTCATGTGTAACCTGTTACAGTAAGTGTTGAACCGCACAGCTCAGCCCTGCACACGCCCAGACTCGAACCGGTGAACAGCAGCACCACATGGGCTCAGGATTGCTTTGGCAAACCTTTGTCAAGCACTACAATACAAAACTACATCCGCAAATGCCACTTCAAACTTTACTGTGCCAAAAGGAATCTTATCTTATCTTATCTTAACTGTGTCCAGAAGTGTTGTTGAATTTTCTGGGCTCGGATGGCCCATGACACAGTGGAAATGTATTATGGTCAAATAAGTATTTCAAGTATTTTTTGGAAAAAATGTATGCTGGGTGCTCCGGACCTGAAAAGGACCTTCCAGACTGTTACCTGCAACAGAAACCAGGGTCTGTCATGGTCTAGGGTTGTGTCAGTGCCATTGGCAAGGGTAACTTTTGTGAAGGCATCATTAATGGTGAGGAGTACATACAGATATTAGAGCAATATATGCTGCCATCAAGACGACGCCTCTTCCAGGGAAGGCCATGTATATTTCAACAAGACAATGCAAAACTGCACATATTACAAGGGCATGACTGCGACAAGGTCCGGGTGCTGGACTGGCCTGCCTGTAGTCCTAACCTATTCCCAACAGAAAATGGGTGACATTTTGAAGGCCTCATACTGATGCACGCCTGAAGACATGTTTACAGGAAGAATGGGACAAAATTCCACCTGAAACAATCTTGCAAGACTCAAACTGCATATGTGTTTATTTTGAAAAGACAATAAAATCAATGTGGGAAATCACCAAACAAAGGGTTATTCTATTGTTTTTAGTGTAAAAATGATTAACAAATCAGGTCCGTACGATTTGTTCATTTATTTTTCCATTTAAAACCAACAATATATGACTTTTTGAAGTTCTATAGTCACTTGCTAAACAAAAATTATCCTGTATTTTCAACTAAGGGATTAGGCTACAAAGACAATGTTGACCTAATGGATAATGTGAAATGCAATAAAGAAAAATAAATGACATTTGTTCCGTTTGCGTCGCATAGCCTATGTACGGAGCCCGGGAGGTGACATGAAAAAAAAATGAAGGTAAAAAAAAAAAAAAAAAAAACTGAGAAAAGGTATGTACTGGGGACAAACACTGACTAGGTTTGCAGGTTTGTGAGTTCTTGCTTTGTTTTGCGAGATCTAGTTTCTTTTGCGAGATATTGACTTTCTTTTGTGTTATCTCGAGTTTCTTTTGCGAGATCTTGACTTTCTTTTGCGAGATCTCGCAAATCCATCAATGTATATGAGAACCACTACAAATGTTCCGGAGAGCTTTATATTAGCCACTGAAATTAGGTTGCAGTTTCTTATTTTGCCATCTGCATTGATCTGAGGTTGCGTTCCACACTGACTGACAAGCCAACCTAGTGAGGGTGCGATTTGTGAAAAAATCTGAGGGGGGATGTGTCATCGCTCCTACACATCACTCCATCCTAAGCCTCGATTTCAATTGTCAATTTGATTTTAGAGGCTCTAAAAATATGAATAATAATAATATAATAATAATAATAATAACAATAATAATAATAATAATAATAATAATAATATGTATTTATATAGCACTTTTCAAGCATTGAGCACAAAGTGCTTACAGACAAACATGAAGAGCATTTTTTCTATGCACAAAGTGCAACAAAAGTGCTTCACACACAAGACCCAAACAAACAAATAACAAAATGCCTAACGGAGCGGGCGCGAATCGCCAGCGCAAAGCGTACCCGTCACGTGAAACATACAACATGTGAAACATTCAAGACAGATAACAAACAAACAAAAACAAATAATAAAATAAATAATTAAGACATTTTAAAAAGAAAACTCATGTTAACTTAGTCCAGTTGGTTGCATCTAGTTAAGCGGCTGAATAGTCCAAGGGCAATGATGAAGGAGCACAGCTGTGTCCAACCCGGAGGATTTAACGTTTTCCTGGCAGTCTGGAGAGCACTGGAAGCAATGAACAGTCTGAGGTCGTAGGTGATCCTACAGATCAGCAACTCGGTGAACATTGACAGCGACCGTTCAGTGAGATCGCTGTCGTCAGAGTTCTTCAAACTTCCTTCTAACGTTAAAGTTAGCCTACTCAATCCAGACTCCAGGCAGCAGAGCATGGCAGCTCGCAGGTCAATCCAGTGGTCGCGGCAGCGGAGAAATCCCTTTCCGAAGTGCAGCGCCTTTCACGGATGGAGTACACCAGAGGCCCAGGACAAAAGCCAACGCCAACGTTAGCCATGGCTAGGTCCTCAGCCCAATGGACTTTAACGTTAAGTTAACTTAACGTCACAGCATCAACAGACTTGTCAGCAAATAAAGGACTAAGAATAACACAAAAACTACCCAAAAATAATGCAAATAAAGAGAGAATGGTCATTACATAAAAACAAACAAAAACATGATGCCAGATGGAGCGGCGTGTCTCGCCAGCGTCCCCGTAACCTAGCAACATTCCATGAAGTTTTGTTTAGTTTTCTTTAACTTATTTAGCTGGATTCTCCAGTGAAGTGAACAAGCCGCTGCATTCTGCAGTGAGTCAAGACCAGAAGTTAACGTTACCACACATGCACACGCACAACATGCACGCGCGACCACGACCACGACAGCCATATGGCCTAGGTATACGCACGCAGCACAGGTGAGCACAGGCTACCAGGAGAAACATCAACCAATTCAGATCAATTAGTTAAAATAATATAGATCAACCATACAATTGCAAGTGACCATGCCACAGCGGGCTACTGAATTAATGTCCTCATTGTCCTACCGTATCCTCAAACTCGTCTGCTGCCTGAACGTTAAGCCAAGAACCATAGGCCTACCTTCTTTGCGTTCTCTCCCTCCTTTTTTGTATTTTCCATCCTCTGTTTATGTTCTTTTTTTCTGGCTACCAAATTTGTTTACAGACATTTTCTACTAGTTTAACCTACCAAGAACAGAATCTCTTGATCTCACGTCTTGACACTCGCAGTCAGATGGGCTAACATAGCCTACTACTCCCCACGGGGGGGAAGGGGAACTTTTGATACATTTTTAAAAATAAATCGTTATCAGCCAATAGGGAAACTGCCAGAAACAAAAAGCAACAACGCTTTAAGCTGGTAAGTGAGACACAGAATGCACTTAATGCAGAATCACCACAGAAAGCGTTTATTTGATTATTTATTTTTCTGGCCCCCCCCCCCTCATGACCAGGCCCGGTGCGGTTGCTCCCGTTGCAACCCCCAGCCCTGATTTTAGAATAGCCTTCCAGTCCGAGCAAAAGACAATAGCCTAGGCCTACTCTTTACTTTAATCTTTTAATTAACATAATGTAGCCTAATTACTCAATTTACATGTAGCCTAATGTAGGCTGTATTTGAGCCCCATCTCAAAATAAGTTGTTATTTGTCGATCCATCACTAACAAATGTAACGTAATCGGTATCACTTCTGAGATCTCTTTGAGTGATTTCACCGACACAGACACCGCAGCCTGGCCTGCATTTATTTTTGCTCTTGTTGGCCTCATGCTGGCAAAATTAGGAACTGCAACATAATTTCAGTGGCTAGAGCTCTCCAGAACGTTTCACAAAACAAACTAAAGATCTCGCAAAAGAAAGTCAATATCTCACAAAAGAAACTCGAAATCTCGCAAAAGAAACTCAATATCTCGTAAAAGAAACTCGAGATCTCGCAAAAACAAACTCAATATCTCACAAACCTAGTCAGTATTTGTCCCCAGTACATACCTTTTCTCAGTTTTTTTTTTTACCTTTGTTTTTTCCATGTCACCTCCTGGGCTCCGTACTACCGAAAATCTTGAACCCAAACTGCGATGTTCCAAACAGAGTGACTAGGATGCAATGGCTAATCTCACTGCCTTTGGCATAACTGCTAAGAACAGTGCGCCTATTACTGTTAAACACCTGAAAAATATTAAGCTGCTGTTTTCTTTTCATGACGAGCACTATGCACCGTACGGGAGCAACCGCACCGTTCAGGAGGGGGGGGCCCAGAAAAATAAATAAGCAAATAAACGCTTTCTGTGGTGATTCTGCATTAAGTGCATCTGTCATGGTCTTAGCAGACATAAACGTCAAGCTTACTGTTTTCTATGTTTCTCAGCAATTGTTGTGTTAGAGTGCCATCTACTGGGCGAAATGGTCATTTTCCCGGTATGCAGAAATGTGTTCCGCCTACTTCCTGTTCTCTCACGACGGAAAAGAAGTACGAAAGTTAACGGATGTTTTAGTGTCTCGTGAATATTCAGCTACCAGTTTACAGCAATAAGTCGCTTTAATTATAATTTGGTTCCCTATGAGGGCAATGCCTGTAAGTATTATTTCGTTTGCTACATGTGTGTTAGGTAACTGTGTGACATGCAATATAAGCCATTTTAGTTCATTGATATGGTTTCTTATATCGTAATGGCGGCTAGCGTGGTTGAAACGTGGTAGCGATGAAGTGTGTTATTTACGGTTGCAGTCAGTCATATTCTATGTGATTTATATTCCTAAATGTATATTCCTAAAAAGGCATAAATGAGCTGAAAGAGATGTATTTCTGTGTTACAGTTTTACAAAATTAATAAAGGAATGGGAGAAACTGAACAAAGGATCAAGCTGCATCGACGTTCTTTGTATCCTATAGCCTAATGTTTAACTTGCTGGATAACTAATGAGCTAAAATTAGTGAGGCCAGTACAGCATCATTGCTGTGTCTCACTTACCAGCTTGTGTCTCACTTACCAGCGTTGCTTGTTGTTTCTGGCAGTTTCCCTATTGGCTGAGGACGATTTATTTTTAAAAATGTATCAAAAGTTCCCCCTCCCCCGTGGGGAGTAGTAGGCTACGTTAGCCCATCTGACTGCAAGTGTCAAGACATGAGATCAAGAGATTCTGTTGTTGGTAGCAGTAGCGTAGCCAGAAATGTTCAAATGGGTGACCATACAAACATTAGGCATAGGCAGGTTATATTTATGACATAAAAGTGGAATTTATTGAACGTATTTGATCACAGCTGACAAATTACGCAGAAACATTTTCAACTAAAGCAAAGCAATGCATGAATGTAGTTTCAGCGCGTCATCACACCTGACAATTACAGCTGCTGGCTGTTCGCGATTTGACTGATTCTTGAGCTCTCAGCGCAGTATTGACTTGCGCGTTGTTTTTAGATGGTGAACGTAAACGAAGGAAAGCCCTCTAATTTGACGGGCAAGACTGACAAGTAGACGGGCCTGGCCCGGCCGTGGCTACGCGTATGCTTGGTAGGCTAAACTAGTGGAAAAATGTCTGTAAACAAATTTGGTAGCCAGAAAAAAAGAACATAGCAGAGCAGCAGACGAATTTGAGGATACGGTAGAAAAATGAGGACATTTATACAGTAGCCCGCTGTGGCATGGTCGCTTGCAATTGTATGGTTGATCTATATTATTTTAACTAATTGATCTGAATTGGTTGATGTTTCTCCTGGTAGCCTGTGCTCACCTGTGCCGCGTGCTCCCCGGCCCAGAATAACATAGGACCGGCCCTGTCTAAAATCAAAAGACTATATCACTGTGCGTGTGTGGTAAGGTTAACTTCTGGTCTTGACTCACTGCAGAATGCAGCGGCTTGTTCACTGCACTGGGGAATCCAGCTAAACATGTTAAAGAAAAGGAAACATACTTCATATTTTTAGAGCCTCTAAAATCAAATTGACTATTGAAATCGAGGCTTAGGATGGAGTGATGTGTAGGAGCGATAACGCATCCCCCCTCAGATTTTATTCACAAATCGCACCCTGACTAGGTTGGCGTGTCAGTCAGTGTGGAATGCAACACCAACGCAGTTGGCAAGATAAGGAACTGCAACCTAATTTCAGTGGCTTTTTGTTTTTTGTTTTTTTTATGTCACCTCCCGGGCCCCATACCATATTTTCTAAAAAAAATACACCAATCTTCTAAAATTGTTTTTTACGCATCGCGAACGGAATGCTTTAGTAGTGTTCAGCGGTGTAGCCCCCCTGTAACAGTGTTATTTGGACAGCAGTGGCGGACCGTCAGGGCCTTCCTAACTATTTTCAAACGAATGAAAAATAATAGTGTCTTTAATAACATTTTACTTTACCATTTATTATTTGCTTCTGTTTCTCCTTCCTGATCGTTCTTGACTACTACCACATCCTACCGCTTTTCGCTATGTTATCTGATTGACAGATTGTGTGAACAAATAGTGAGGGCGTGCGATACATTTTTATCCAATCGCATGTCTTCCCTTGTTAAGGCCCGCATCAGGCCTTCACAAGGAATCACTGCGTTTTCGGTACCTAAGCAACCATTAGAAATCATATATTTGGATTCGGTTTGATTGATGGCTACATCTGACAGATTAGCCAGTCAAATCAACCTATTACAACGTGGTAGGCAGGTCTGACTGCTGGTGGGCCTGCAATGTTCCAAAAGAATACCCGGAACAATTCGTCGATCAAAACTAATATTGCCGCTAGAACTATTTGTTTTGACGTGAGGTAAACTTCGAGCATCTTCTGTCAGACAGCCACAGGATATGTATGTGTCATTGACATGTGTCAACTCGCTCTCGCTTTCTTTAGGTGAATTTTACACTTTGACAGGTCAATGGCAGGAGACGTGTGTGATCTAGTTTCTAACTTACTGTCAGTACCATTTTCAAGGAGAGATTTCACTGAGAAGATGGAAATTGTGAGGAGAGGTCGACCAATGCCTCAGTTAGCACTTAGCCAAGAAAGTAAAAACTGCGTGAGACATTTTCAGGTAAGTAATTACGAACGTTACCCGTGGCTTACTGGATCAAAGTACAATAATCGACTGTACTGCTTTGACTGCCTGCTTTACTCCAATGACCGTGGTGTTTGGAATTATTCGGGCTTTTCTAATTTAAGTTGTCTTACAAAGGCAGCACTTAAACACCAGAATACAACTAGCCATATTCAGGCTACAGTGTCGACAGTGACATTCGGCGTTAGCAGGATCGATTTACAGCTTGATGAGCAGCGCCGACGTGCTACTGAGCTGCATAATATTCAGGTAAAAAAGAATCGGAAGATCTTAGAAGTCACTGTTTAGAGGAGCACGACTGTTTGCATAAGGTTGTAGCACAGTGCTATGATGGTGCTGCTGTAATGGCATCTGGCATTAACGGCGTTCAGGCTAAAGTGAGAGAGCAAGCTCCAATGGCCTTGTTCATCCATTGCTATGCTCACACGCTTAACCTTGTGTTGACACAGGGTGTGTCGAAGATACGAGAGTGCAATGTCTTCTTCTCACATCTTTCAGGCTTGGCGTTTTTTTTTTCTCGATCGCCGGAACGAACAGAATTGCTCAACGAGATTTGTGAACGGCGACTTCCTCGAGTGGCACCGACGAGATGGCAGTACAACTCCAGATTAGTCAGGACAGTCATGGAGAAGAGAGAAGCTCTTCTTGATGTTTTCGAAACAATTCTTGAAAACCACGATGACTATGATCAAGATGCTGTGCGGAGTGCAGATGGCTACATTAGTCTTTTGTGCAGCTTTGATTTTTGTTTCATGCTTTCCGCTTTCTCTGGTGTGTTCACTCATGCCGACGTTCTGTTTGACATACTGCAGACCAAAACTCTGGACATGCAATTCTGTCTTGACCGGGTGAATGAGTTTTGTGGCATCGTTGAACATGAGAAGGAGAGCTTTGATAACATTTATGCATCCACTATGCGTGAGGTAGGGGCACCGAGAACTCGCAGAGGTCACCCAGACGAGAATGTTCGCCACCGATACAAGCAACTCCATGGCCAGATTCTTGACAGCATCGTGATGCAGACAAGTTCTCGTTTCAAGGATCATCAGAGGCTTTCATTCCTCTCTCTTCTTGATGCCTCAAAGTTTGCAACCTACCGAGCAACATTCCCAGAGGCAGCTTTTGACAGCTTGAGGGTGAGCCATGGACCATTGTTTGATATGACCCGATTAAAAGCTGAGCTCAGTGTGATGTATGGTATGGCAGACTTTGAAGGTAAGAGCCCATCAGATGTTTGTCTGTACCTCCAGCAGAAAGGATTACAAAGGAGCATGCACCAACTGTATGCCCTTGTTTGCTTGGCTGTTACCATCCCTGTATCCACTGCTTCAGAGGAAAGGTCCTTTTCAGCTCTGAGAAGAATAAATACTTATTCTAGGAACTCAACTGGACAGAGGCTATCCTCTCTTGCACTAATGGCCATTGAGACAGAGCTGCTTTTGAATTTAAAGGCCAGAGATGTTCTGCATGACCGTGTGATTTCATCATTCACAAAGAAGGAAAGGCGACTGGATTTCATCTTTAAATAATCAAATGCCACATTGCCATGTTCAGAAAGAATGCTGGTACACATACTGTATTTCACAGTATATATCTTCTTGATTTTGGCATATCTAGAGCCTGCATTACGGGGCATGGGTATAGCTGAGCCGCCAGAAGATAGTATTAAGTAGATTGCAGGTAAGTATAGTTTCCTCTTGTTTTAATTCCATTTTCACAGCAGAGAGCACCAATGAAATACCACCAACCCTGGCCTATTTCCTGAAACATGGTTCAATAAGATAAGTACCTTTCACTACTTGGTTATCAATATCAGTTTTAATATTCTATTGTATTGTGATTTAATACCTGTTTTTCTGTATTTCTGTATATTCCTGTCTGTTCTATTCTTGCTGTTAGCTTGCTGTTAGCTTGCTGACTGATAATGTAGCCTACTTAAAGTACATGAACATAATTTAACTTACTGTACATTGTTATTGCATTTTAGTTCAACTTTTAGCCTATGGTATCATAAAACCATAATCATAAAAGCCTAAGGTTAAATAAGATTATCCTCTTAAAATCATCTCTATTGCTCTCCCAGTCATATACAAATTGGCTTGGTGTTTACTTTCAATGACATGGGCTACATTGAACGCACTGCTGCTGTCCCCTGTCCAGTAAGATGAATGTTTGGAGGTAAGTAGCTCCATGTTCGCCTATTAAATGTGTTTGCAATTACAATACGTGAAGCAGATTCCTGCTCGGGGACCTATCATGTTGGAACATTAGGCTACTTGTTAGTGTAACGACGGCGATTTTAGGGTGATACACAGACTAATGTAAGAGACAAAAAAAAAAATTCACAGCGAAATGCTGGGAAAATGCACATTTACACGCTGAAATGTTTAAAAAAAAAATCTACGGGGGGAATCCCCCCGTAACGCCCCCCAACTAATTTGTTCATGACAATAAAAAAAACGCAATTGAAGGCCTAACCACTAAACGCACGGTCCGCCATGTTGGACAGTATAGGCTACCTACCCACACCCGCGGCTGAAGTGCCCTTGAGCAAGGCACCTAACCCCTCACTGCTCCCTGAGTGCCGCTGTAGCAGGCAGCTCACTGCTCCGGGTTAGTGTGTGCTTCACCTCACTGTGTGCTGTATGTATTTAACTAATTCACGGATTGGGAAAAATGCAGAGACCAAATTTCCCTCACGGGATCAAAAGAGTATATATACTTACTGAACTAGATTGTCTGAAACAATGGTTCCTTTGGTCGCATGCCGGTCATACATTTCCATCGGGTTGGACCTACAGAAGTTTGAATGTGCTCAGGGTTGGCCGTTAACCTACTTCTGTTTGCTGACGAAACATTCTGTGAGGTGTCTGTGAGGTGCTTTAATTGCTGCAATGCATCGCATGCTTTGGCAACAGGTCACAGATTATGTCTGTACAAGCCTTTATGCCTCTACGCCATATCATTCAGATAGCCACGATATGACACCACCCCAATTTTTGCGTAAACAACGGTTCCTTTGGTCGCCTGCCGGTCATACATTTCCATCAGGTTGGAGCAGTCTACAGAAGTTTGAATGCACTCGGCAGTTGGCCATTCTGTTTGCTGAAGAAAAGAAAATCGGAAAATGAAAAAACGACTCCCTATCTCTGTTTTTCATTTTGGTTTTAGAAACGGATATAGAAAAAGTAACTGCATTTTAGTTTTTTGATTATTGGTTTTAAATGGAAAAACGAATGAACGTATCATACACAGACCAGATCACTATTTCAGTTTAAATTCAACGTCGCAAAAATATAATAGTGGGGAGAGAACTCACAAAACATTGTTTTATCATTATTTTTGACCATCAAACTAATCAGAAAGTAAACTGAAATGACCATGGGACATTTGTATGAAAGTCATTTCCTGTCCAGGGATGGGTAGATTAACTATATCAGCAACAGCACCATCTATCCATAGACTGTAATCCACCTACTGACTTGCATTATAGAAAGTAGTGTCAACATGACTTTGAGGGATATCTCTCTGACTATGACCGTTGAAAAAAAAAATCAATGGTATTATATTTCAGGATAAGTGTGTGTGTGATTTCAATTAGTAAAAAAGTTTAATCTGGCCCCGGCCGTGGCGCAACTGGCTGGGGCACCTGTACCGTATGCCAGCAACCCGGGTTTGATTCCCGCCCCGTGGTCCTTTCCAGATCCCACCCCGACTCTCTCTCCCAATCACTTCCTATCATTCTCCACTATCCTGTCAATTAAAGGCATAAAAGTCCAAAAAAATATACTTTAAAAAAAGGTTTAATCTATGTTTGTGTTGTTTGTCATTTATTTAATACGGTGGCCCAGATGGCTCAATGAAATACAAAGGCCACAACACGACCACATAAGCCACAACACTTGCAAGTGTTCACAACACGACACAAAAGACAGCTTAACGAAATACATTAGCCACAACACAACAAAAAGCCACAATACATGCAAGTGTCACAACACAACGGATATGAACCCACAACGGAAATGAAAAGTCATTGTCCTACACCATGAGACTCCAACACGTCGCTCTCAAGCTACCAGTCGCTTGCTGCCCCCTTCTGAGCTTGGCAGAGGCTGAAGCAGTAACCTACATTTAAACACAATTGTTGCTGCGAGGCATTCCAGCCTACAAATTTTATAAAAAAGTAAATCATGCATATTTTTTTTAAAAATAACTCAATTTAGGCTATTGTAGACCTATTTGGCTATATGGAATAAGGTTTCCATTACAGCACAGCACACGTTCCATGAATGAATGAAAGCGGATGCCTTGTCTCGCAATAAGCAGATGGAAATCCTGACACTCTTTCAACTACATGAAACTTACGATAGTCTGTCTCCTAAACATTCCTCACCCGTTATCCAGACATGCATGAAATGATCACTGTTTTGCTACAAAGCATTTTTCACGTAATGAATGCGCACTCTAAAAAGTGAAAGTAGGCCTAGGCTAGGCGAGTCTGTAGCTGTCTGTTCACATTCGCAATCGATTATAGCGTTCCTCAAATGGAGAACACATCCATGTTCTCTCGCGTCTTAAAGCCACTCTAGGCTGTCATGCTTCTGTGTTTGCAAAATTCCTGACGGTTCCTGATCGCGAAACTTTTGTTTTCCTTTCCTGTCGGTAGCAGTTGATGTAGAAACACCTAGCATAATTTGACTTCAGCGGTGACAAATCCTGCTGAGAGAGAGAGAGAGGCCCCCGCAAAGTGATCCTGCATGCGTGTGTCTCTGCATGGGGCTACGTTCAAATGAAGTCAGAGTTGGTCCGTCCAGTCAATAGCCCCGCATTCAGGCCGCTCCATTATTAGATTAACGTTATCAGACAGCTCTGTAAAATGTGTGCGGGAATGTCTTGCATTATGATGGCTAGAGTTGCGGAACTTAAATAAATTATGCGCAATACACGCAATACCGCACTGAAATTTAAGCCCTGTTCATTCTACATGGGTTTAGTTAATGATCGGGCTGTAATAAGACCAAACTTTAATAGTGGCTGGTGTAAACCGGGACATTTTATTGTCTCGATAGGCTTTTGTTGGAACTTGGAACACGCAAGTCAAAACCGGGACATATGGTCACCTTATTCTGTGTGTGGTAGTTGAATAACTTGCCTTTCCAGATTAAATGTGCATACTGGCTAAGAAAGGCATGCAGTCTCTAAAAAAAGCACATAAAACGAAGCACCAACAACGTAGTTAACGAACCCGGAGTTTATAACAGTAGACTGTTAATCTCACAGAAGACTGAGATCTCACATGGACCATGACGTCTATTGTTGGAAGGTAATGGCTTATATGGAGTTTCCTTCGAGAGAAGCTGGTAGGGGGACAGTTGGTAAGTGTTCTTTTAGTCTTCTGTAATAAATTCCGGGTTCGCTAACTACATTGTTGGTGCTTCGTTTTATGTGTAGGGACCCTGAGGAAGCTACTGACTAGGTTTTATGCTGTTTTGAACAATATTACTGGTTAAAAAATGCTATTTGGGAAGCGTTTCGCTCATGGCCCTTAGCTAATCCACTGTTTGCGATTTGGGGCTGTAGCGTATACCGGAGCAAGCTCTGTAGTGGTTGATCAACGACAGATACTCTCTCCACGGCTTATTTGATGTGTTTTAATGCAGAAAAACACTCTTGGGTCAATTTTTGCTGGAATTACACTTTAAATGCGCATCTTTTTCTCTCTCTCACTCTCGTAGCCTGCCGAGTATTTGCTCTGCTGCCAGCTTGTGCCTTTATATCGTCCAAAATGATTGATTGCAGCCGGCAATCACTCACTCCTTCCTCTGTATGTTTTTTTAAAACGTGCATCTTTTTCTCTCTCATTCTCGGAGGTAGCCTCACAAAAATTTGCTCTGCTGCCGGCTTGTGCCTCAATGTCGCCCCAAATGCTTGATTGCATTGCATTCTTCTCATTTTCTACTAAATTTTCATGTACCACATCAGCATTTTTGTTTGGTGAATCTTTTGTACAATTACCCTTGGGCCCTCATTGGCAGCCTTCGGGCTTGCCTCAGCTTGCCACTATTCACTCCTTCGTCCTCATTAACATTCCCGGTAGAATTCTCAATATTTTTGGCCTCTATGTGTCCTGTTAACATAGTCAGTTCTTGGTCTTGGATTTTGTGAAATAAATTTCTAAATTAAGAAACTTATAGTCCGGTGCGACTTATATATGTTTTTTTTCCATTTCATGATGCATTTTTTGACTGATTAGATTAGATTACATTTTAGATTCAACTTTATTGTCATTGTGCAGAGTACAAGTACAGAGACAATGAAATGCAGTTTGTGTCTAATCAGAAGTGCAAAAAAGCAGAAAAAGTGCAATGTGATATACAAAGTAGGTGGTGCATAGACACGACAAAAAATATAGTGCAGTGTAGACAGTAGTATACAGTTGTTTTCGGAAGGTGGTTTAGAGTACTATAAATTGAATATAAGTATGTGCAGTGTAGTAGAAGTAACAGAGCAGAATAAATATGGCTTGTAATATGAACAATGTATGAACAACATGTACAGATATGTGCAATGTAGTGGCAGTACCATTATAGTAGTAGTAAGAACAATATAGATATACAGTGTATTAACAGAATATATTACAGAAAAAACTGAATAAATATGGATATTTACTATGAACCATATAGATATGTACAGTATGTACAGCTATGTGCAGTGTGGTAACAGTATTATTGTAGTGCAGAGACAGTAACATTATAATAGTATTAAGAATAAGTGTATGTGCAGGATGAAGAGCAGCAGAATAGTAGAATAAGGCTATGTATAAGTGTAATTACAGTATGTACATTTGTAAATAAAGACACTATGGATGGGATAGGGTAGTGCAGTTGTGGGGGGGGGGGGGGGCTGGGGGATGTCCGACTCCTTGTTGTCCCTGTCAAGGCTGCCATGGTCGTGGACACCTCAACAGGCACAGGCAAGGAGGCATCAGGCGGGGGCGGGGCGGGGGATGATGGGGGGCTTAGTTCATTGGATGTCACCGGGATGCTAGAGTTTAGTAGGGTGACAACTGATGCGACTTATAGTCCGGAAAATATGGTAAAGTTACTTTTCTCGCAAATCGTTATGTCTGTGTGATGAGTAGGCTACTTCGCGAGTAGTTCAACAGAGAAGAATGGGTGAATTTGGATGCACTTTCTTTCTTGCCGTGTGCGGTCATTTTCTCCACTGCGTAAAAGACTAAATTAATTTGCGCTGTGCATGATAAGATTAATTTGACAGGCTATATCCTAAATAAAAACGCTATTAGTTGGACGCAAAGCAGAATATTGAAAGAAGGGGGCACCAATGCCACAGTGGCCTGTGAACCTCCTATTTTTAAAGGGGCATCACAGCCAGCAAAAGGAGCAATGACGGCCATGGCCAATTTTCATTGTGGGTTCATATCCGTTGTATTGTCACACTTACATGTGTTGTGGCTTTTACTTGTGTTGTGGCTAAAGTATTTTGTTAGCCGTCTTTTGTGGTCATGTTGTGAACACTTGCAAGTGTTGTGGCCTTTGTATTTCGTTGAGCCATCTGGGCCACTGTAATTTATAAATAAATAAATAAATAAATAAATAAATAAATAAACAAACAAACAAACAAACAAACAAACACAAAAAATGCCTGGAATCCTAAGGGTTAAATTAAGTCAAAATGATCTTTCGAGAGAGCGCTAGGTCTCTTCATACTAAAATCAATACCAAATAGATTTTTTGCAAGTGTTCTCAACATGACCGCAAAGGACAGCTAGCAAAAGACAGCTAACAAAATACATTAGCCACAAGATGACCACATAAGCCAACAGTTCAATTTTTCAGTACTTCCTGAAACATTTAATTTCACCTGAAAGCCAGATATCCCTAACTTTTTGTGTGTAGTGTCAAAATGAAAGGTGACAAGAAAAAGATTTTAGAACTGTCCCCAGTCTCCCCTATTGTCTTTGCCACCTACAGGCCTTTACCATTAAGCCATGAAATCTTAAGCTTGTTATTGAACAAGATTGTTTTTTCATACATTAACTTTGTTGACAATAGTATATAAATTACAATTTCAACAATTATGCTCATATTTCCGCTTAGATGGTGGGCCACTATTAAATGAATATAGGGGAGACACTGGGTTACATCGGTACATCATTGCTTGACATGAAGCCAAGAAGACATGAGAACAAGTGATATACAGCATAACATTCACCAATAACCTACCCCTGTGGGAATCTTTGCATACATAACTTTCCAAATTAAGCAAGAGCGCTTCCTGCGGAGAGACTGCATCCCGCAGCATAATTGAGGGATAACAGAATACAAATGGTAAGGGACAGAGGAAACATAACAAGGAAGAAGATAGTATTAGCTATTCATTAGAATAGAAAACAGTGTGTGTTTGCTTGTCACCTCTTTGTGCTGCAGTTTGAAGAGCATCATCAATGCGCTGCAGTTCTTTCTGCTTAGCCTCCTGTAGATAGCGTTCTTCCTTCTCAGCATCATACTTTATTGCTAGAGCACAATAAACAAATAAAAATATAATACATCCAGTGGTGATTAACAGGATTTAGGCAATTAGGTGGGCATAGGTCACAGTGATAGTCAATGTTGGGAATCATTTTTGACATTCTGGGCCAGATGTACTAACGCTTTTGCGCCCACTTCAGTCGTATTTGTTTCACAATGTGTGCGTAAAATCATGGCGAGGTATGTACAAACAGGCCGCACTGAGGAAAAAGCGCAGACTGCCTGTGGCGGGAGTTGAAAATGGCAAATTGCGTTTTTCCGTGTCATGCATATGCATTCATGGGAGGGTCAAGGGGAAAGTGGGAGTTTACCATAAAGAAATGGGAGGGAAAGCGTAAAGAGCACCTAATTATGTACTCCGTGGTATGTACAAAAACTGCCCGTAAAAGCGCAAGTGTAAATATTTCCGCCTTGTAAAAGCAGGTGTTAATTCAAATTGTGGTTAAATGCCTCAATAAGAGAACCTTTCAAAGACAACAGAATCGCTATTTAGAGTATCAGTCTTGCGTCTTGTACTATATCAAAAGCAACCTTAACTTTCGTTGGCCTTTCGAATGTCTTACTTTCACGTCATCAACTTAAACTTTCCTACTTGGACAAGTGGTTTGAGTAGAACTACTGATCTTCATTATCTTCCTGCTTGTTGACATCTTATCATGTATTGTATTATTTCATGATCGCTAAATGTTTGATTGTTTTTAATGTTGTCATCAGTTAACTTCATTCAACTGCGCTTGTATGTAGGCTACACCGTTCAGTTGTGGACATTCGTAAACTGCGGTAGGGGGTGGAGAAAGGCGCAGACTACCCCATGAAGTGAAAGTTTGATAAATACCACGTACCACAGCGTTCGCTATCCAAGTAATCCACTTGGTGCTTACTTGGTGCCATAGCCCTACACTGCACTCTAGCTTAGCTGCACACTAGCTTAGCATGATGTGTTAACAATGCGGTGTCTTCATATTGTGACATGTTATTGTTGTCACGAGACGTTGCTTCTAGAGGCTCTGGAAGATACAAAAGTGTTACCTAATGCAGCTTGTTTGGGAAGCTGCTTGGGGGAGGTGCTGGGTTTGTAGCATTGGCTGTGATTGTATGTTGTTTGTAACTATCTCTCTGTATCTTTATCAAAACTGCTACTTTTTCCCCTGATGATATGCATGGTCTCCATCTATCACATATTTTATGTCTTCAATGCTGCCCCCTACCCCTTTTTCAATAGTATTATGACACAGCAATGAAGAGGAATGACTGATAATGACTGACACTTCTTTATTATTGTGTTACATACTCCAAATGTAACTTTGAGCTGTATTCTGTGTATGAAAGGTGCTATACAAATAAAGCTTATTATACAAATAAAGCTTATCATCTTTTTTTATGGCTCATCTATATGCTCTTTGACCCAGGGAGGTAATCTCTCCGTTGTGAGCTGGAATGGCTTAAACTCACCTGTTAAAGGTAACAAAGTGCTTAACCATTTGCATAGCATGAGCACAAAGATAGCCGTTCTGCAAGAAATCATACAGCTTTAGAGCACACCAAATTAAGTCCAGACGGGCTTCCATTAAAATTCATAAAGCAATCCCATTCAAAGCACTCCAAAACAACAGTGGATCCCAATGGGTGCTATATTTGTGTTTCAGGCAGATTATCATCATTCAGGGAGAAATTTATTGAGCATCAAGTTTTTTTTACAGCAATGCCCTGAGTTTACAAAACATACAACAATAATCAAGATATCAAAACAAGAACAATAAAAAGATACAAAAGGCAAATAATAATAATAATAAAAAATAGTAAGACAAGAAGATGATAGATAGATAGATAGATAGATAGATAGATAGATAGATAGATAGATAGATAGATAGATAGATAGATAGATAGATAGATAGATAGATAGATAGATAGATAGATAGATAGATAGATAGATAGATAGATAGATAGATAGATAGATAGATAGATAGATAGATAGATAGATAGATAGATAGATAGATAGATAGATAGATAGGGCACTCCTTGTTCACTCTTTTATATATTTTATAAAACATATAAAATACATATATAACACATATTTATATTTATATATATATATATATATATATATATATATATATATATATATATATATATATATATATATATATATATATATATATATACACACACACACAGAGTTAGGAACAAAATTATTCATACCCCTGGCAAATATTGATTCAATGTTGATTTTCTCTTTATCAATATGTTTGTTCTGACTGAAAATGACACTACCACGTCAAAAGGTTGTAAGACAATGTGGTAGAAACATGGAATCAAAAAATAATCGTCTTGATCTTCTTTAACATTTTTATGAAAAATGGCGTGTCCAAAATTATTCATACCCTTTTTAAATAATCAATGGAAACATCTTTATTTACATTCACAGCTCTCAAAATGGTTCTTATAATACCTACCAAGCCTCTCCATGTCTCCACAATGATTCTAGACTGCGCCTTTTTAACAGCAATCTGGGTTTTGAGTCAAGTGTGATTATTTGCCATCCCTCTGTCCTTGTGCTCACTTTTTTGACGGATTGAGGTCTGGACTATGGCTGGGCCACTCTAAAATGTTGGTATTGTTCTCGGTTAACCATTTCTTGCCTTGTTTATCTGTATGTTTTGGATCATTGTGTGGTTTAATGGTCCAATGCCGCCTATTGGGGCAGGTATTTCGGCAGACCTCCTGATCTTCTCCTCCAAAATTCTCAATTTGTCCCTTGTTTTGGTGTTACCGTTTACTTTGAGAAGTTCACCAGGTCCAATTGTCTGAAAAACACCCAAAACTAATACATTTCTATAGCTATTCTCCACATTGTGGATGGTATATTGGTGGTTGAAATGTTCACTCCATCTCAAAATGGATCACTTGGTCATCTTGGATACTGATCATGGATCCCTCTTTTCCAAACATGCACAGCTCAGCTAAACCTTTATAAGGGCACATCTGGTCAAAGTATTTAGCTTTTGCGGATTTATTTTTGACCCAGGGACATGGCCTGAGATTGGCATAAAAAAGAAGCATTAAATTCCAATGGCACCATGTCCATTTCAATTGTGGGGTTAGAAAAGTATTCTTTTGGGATGTTTTTCAAAACAAAAAACAATGGTTCGGTTTCATTCTTGTGGGGCTACATGCCCACCAAGTTTCGTGCAGCCCAGTCTTTCAGTGTCCCAGGAATCATTGACACAAATTTACTGAAGAAAACAAAAATCCAGAAGAAAAAAAACTTTCTTGAAAAAACTTTTCAAGAAATATGTGCAGTCAAGCAGACACGCCTGTCTGTCTTATTTGTGGGTCTGATGTGGCCATGATTAAAGATTATAACATTAGGAGGCATTACGACACATTATGAGATACTGCAGTAAAAGCCAGTTTCATTGTGGCAGAAGAAATCACAAAATCAGTGCACTAATTTGCAGAAGGAAACTTTCTCAAGCAATGTCTGTTCAAAGTTAACAAAGTAGTGTGCCCAGCATGTGTTCAAACATTTGCAAACGTTAGCCTTAGCAAAAATGCTTTTGTGGACCAAGTGAGTGATCTAACTGCCTATCTAAAAGAGAGGTTATTAGAAAAATGTAAAATGGTAAATAGACTGCATAGTGCTTTTCTATTCAATAGAGCACTTAGAGAGCTTTAAATGGCATTGCCTCACATTCACCCCATCATACTCACAGACACCAGAAGTTGTCATGCAAGTTGCCAATCTGTACTTAGGGACCAGTTTGAGGTTTATAGTCACAAAAAATACCAGTAATATGATTTTGATGGTATAATGATGATTTTTTTACAAAAAACGATTCTTGAATATTGAAAAATGAAACATTACTCACTCGCTCCAGGTACCACAAGGACATAGACATCTTCTAATGTCGCCACCACTGCTTCATTATACAGGTTCTTCCAAGGAATCTTCAAACTTAGCTTTCCTGGAAAATAAAAGGGACAGGAACTTCAGCACTTACCCCAAAACACAGCTTAACTCACTGATGATCCCCCCCTAACCCATTTAGCCTAACTCTGGAGGCGCTTTGCATTTTCAAACAGTAAAAGCAAACAGTATTTTCCAATTTCCAATTTTGTAATTACAATTTCATTGTAATCAAATGCAATGATGATAAAGACATTCATTCATTCAAAATCACTAGAAAGTTGTATGCAACAGTTTGGGCACCCCTGTGGAAATTAGAGATTTTGCTGATACGATAACTGCCCCAAAAACACTATATGGACGGATGTATTGGGTACCTGACCATTACACCTACAGGAACTTTCCCATTGTAATTATATAAGCATAGGATAGTTATAACAGCTTCCACTCTTCTGGGAAGAGTGTCTCTAGGATTATTCACCCATTCATCCAGAAGTGAATTTGTGAGATTAGGCACTGTTGGACGAGAAGGCCTAACTCACAATCTCCATTACAGTAGTTTATCCCAAAGGTGTTCAATGAGGTTGAGGTCTCTGAGCTGGCCAGTCAAGTTCTTCCAAATGAAACTCACCAAACCATGTCTTTATGTACCTTGCTTTGTGCACCCTATGATAGTACCACACTTGAATTCACTGTGCTCTTCAGAACATTTCAGAAAATGTTTGCTTTGCACATTATTGGCATCATCATAACCAGTTGTAAAGAGATAGTCATCTAGAATATTTCTCTTCTCTTCAACTGTTGAAAAACTGTAGGAAAACCACTCCCAGTGTCTAACTTAAGGTGATTGAGAAAATGTCAAGAGTGTGATATGTGGTCATCACAGCATAAGTTGTCTGCTTTGAAGGGCCTAAAATATCAAATATGATACGTGTGACGAAGGCCCTATTGGTACCCAATATGCCTTCGCTATATTTATCTCCACCTTCAACCTTCAAATATGTTCAGACTATAATGCAATTTGTGCAACAGAACAACAATTGTGTATTCTGACAGCATAATGGTGTTGCAATTTGTTCAATGTTACTGTTTCAAAGATCTCTCAAGTTCTTTTTATGGCAAGGATAGCATCAATGCTAATGTAGTGAATGGTGGTGCTGTGAAAGAGAAAAGTGCCAACTCGCATGAGTGGAGAACTTGTTTCTCAGACCAAAACTCAAACCAAAAGAACACACAACAAAAAATACTCCTGTATTCTTGTCACAAAGCTAAAAAGACCAACAGCTGAAATGTATATCTTCACCAGAATCAGGATGCCCTGGACAGGGTGATAACTAAAACATTATATAAACACAAGCAGGCCTTTCATATCTTCCATCATGTGCACTCCTGTAACTTAGAGCAGTAGTGTGCACATCCCCACCAGTGAGGTGCAGGGCAAAAGGGGCTGGATACAACTTCAAAGAATGAGGTGCCCGCACTTCTCCCATACATTTATTGTACTGCAACATTTCAACCCTACTGGGTCTTCCTCAGGCAAATGGCATTCAACAGTGGCTCAAGCATATACGGGTCATTCTATAACTCAGGGTACATTTCAAGTGTAGAGAGAAACCAAAAAAATGTACAACGGTGGAACAGAGAATTACTGTGAATTACTGTGAATTGATCCTTATGGCAGATAAGTCCCACCCGAAGCAGTGACTGATTGGGCAGAATATCACACTAGCTGCAGTTGAATATGATTGACGCAACACTCTGGCCAATCCCCGTCCCTCCATTAAAGAGCTTGCAATCATTTTTCAGTTGCCCATGACCTAACAAGAGCTTCATAATAAACGTGTAGCCCATTCACATAATCTGTTTTACATTAGTTTAGTAAAATACATCAGGTTTTTTTCTGTGTAGGGGAGAACGTTTTGTTTGGCATTATCTGTGTTTTCGAACATCAGCTAGGGAGGGTAGCTTGCTAGCGGTCTCCCCACCAGTCAGCTACTTGCTATAGTGACTCGCTAAATGTTAGCTCCTAAACAATATGGATTCAACAAAGTGTCAGGCGATGGAAGGATGAACATCGGTGACCGCATCTTACCCATCTAGTCTTTTTGATATTACTATGAGTGAATGCAGAGGGGGGACCAAGAGATTTCCTGTGAAAATAACACAGTTATTTTCCTTTATTTAAATCCTCAACTTTTTCTGGGATTGTCAAAGATGATTTAGAACAATCTGATTGAAGCTAAGTTTCAACTACCTTTTAAAAATGAAATAGACACAGCACCATTTTTCGTGTGGCAGATGAGACCATTTCATGCAAAGTGCAATTGTCCATTAGCGATATATTATGTTGATGTGGGTGGAGTGATTGATTCAGAAAGATTTTCTAGCATTCATCATCATATCAGGAGGCAAATGCCAAGTGGGTTTTGTAGAGAAGGAAATATTTGGAGAATCGTGACACCCCTATTAAGAAATTATAGGAGGGTCACGATTCTCCAAATATTATGTTTGACCAACCAGTTTTTTCGGTCACTGCCATTTCCTTATCTACAAAACCAAAATTCCACTTGGCATTTGCCTCCTGATACGTTGATGAATCCTATTAAGAAATTAAGAAATTATACCAAGACTGCTGCTCTAGCATATTATGCCAGAGCAGCAGTCATGGTATAATTTCTTAATAGGGGTGTCACGATTCTCCAAATCCTCGATTCAATTAAATTTTCAATTTTAAAGTCACAATTAGATTCAATTTTCAATCTTTTTTTTTATATTTCTATTAAAGCATTCCTTATATGTTATTGACCTTTTTCTTTTCTGTTTCGGGGGGCTTTTATTTTGAAACCGCTTTTTATTTCAAAACCGCGAGGTTGTAATGTAAACAGAACAAACATTAGGCTAAACAGAGACATGAACAGAGTGAAATAAAACAACACAGAATGATAATTTCATTATTTCAGCACACTCCAAAGAGACCCAATGTTAGTGTTCATGGAATACGTACTTATCAATATGCATTATAAGCCTAAGTAATTTTGGACTGTAACTTAACTAGATCATCTTTTCACTTGCTAAGTTGAGTAGGCTAAGTTAGTGTTAATTGATGTGAATGAGCGACAAAATACTTCCACACGGGTGATTTCAGAGTAGCAAGAGGGGCTTCGATTTTGGTAAGTTGATGTGTATATTTTAACTGGCTGCAGCCTAAAATTAGAAGAGTATTGACACCGCAGTTCAGCACATGTGTGTGCGTTTGTGCGTCTTGGCATACATGTTGGACGTGACATTGGGGGTGTAGTTGTATCGTTCAAGTTCGAGATTGAAATGTAATTTCGATCGATTTCGATATAAAATCTTAATCGTGACACCCCTATTTCTTAATGTGAATTTCTTAAGTGAACGCTGTATACACACAGTTTGTTGTTTGTTATGCACAACAGTTCAATCTAGTCTCAAGGAGTGAGTATCCCAGAGGCAAGAATGTGTCTCATATTAGGCTACTGAATTTGACATTGCGCCTACAGTATGCCTTATATAGAACTTGGTTAGGTTTTACTTTTTGCAGTGTATAGCTGAATAAACTGGCTGGATTTGACATTCAGAGTCTGCCTTCAATATGTCTAACACAAATATGCAAAATGACGATAATTCTACATAAACCTTGCATACTGTCTTGTCTTGTCTTAGGCCTACTAACAGTAGTCTGGACTCCAAACCAGGTAACTGGTCCAGGAAAAGGGTTATCCTACGCGCAACCCTATGTCTATGCTCTAGTGTTGCGGGGGCAGGGGTGAAAGTAAGCCGGTACTGGCCGGTACGGAGTACCACCAAAATATTTGGAGAGGGTGCCGTGCAGGAAAGAAAAAATATACTGTCTCTGAAAAATATAGCACTTTCAGCATGACAACACAACTGCTAACGTCAAATTACCAGAAGCAACACGTTTCCCCAAAATATACTTCATATACATCGTTCTGAACTGTATCTGAATTGTGTCTAAACCTCCCGTGCAGCTGGACAGACAACGCAAGCAAGCTATAAGCTATAGCGATACAGTAGCCTACAGTAATTGCCTAGCGTGCACTGGTATCCAAAGTGTTTTAGCAGACGGACGTTTCTTGGAAAGTCTCCCAAATAAAAAAAAAAACATACAGGCTAAAGAAAAATATGTTGATGTTTCAATAGCCTATTCTGGTTTTATGTGTGCAGTGTTTGGCTGGAGAGACAGGAGACAGACAGTGCGTAATGCGGCTTAACCAGATCTTGCGCAGCAATAATGACAGTGTTTTAGCGGACAGAAGTATGTTGCAGTCTCCCAAATAAAAGGCATGACTCAAAGAAACGTGTTTCATGATATACAGTAGCCTATATAAAAAAAAATTGATTGGAAGAGGGAGCGAGCAGAGTAACTAGGTTAAATAAATAAATAAATGTTGAAATTAAGTGTTTGCAATTTATTCATAATCAAAAACAGATGCAGGTGGGTTAAAGAGTGATACTAGAGTGATAAGAAGTCCTAGTGAATGCTTGATAAGTAGACTATAATACAGTAAATAAACAAATAAATAAATAATTAGGCTAAGTGAAATTTTTTTTGGTAGCTCTGGCCAAGATTATAACTCTAGATCATAGTACCACCAAGAAATAAAAACTACTTTCACTCCTGTGCGGGGGTTAAGGTTTTTTAACATCCGCACCCACCCGACCCTCAAAAATATGCGCTGATTAACGACCCGACCACAAAAGACAACATTTTAATTTGATTCACAATAATGTTACATTTAATTTACATGTTGACAATGAGTAGCCTAGTTTTGGTTGTTGTTGGTGGCGTTATTGCATGTTAGTTATGCCTACAATGCAAAAGTGCTTCCTCACGATTGGAAGCTCCTGTAGCCGCATAGGATTTCAAAACAGGCGAAATGCCACAAAACCGGTTTGTGAATAGGTCTGTGAGTTAGGAGTCCTCTTGACTTCTTTTAAGCTGTCGCAGCTGGTGAGAAGGTGTGATTTGTTGGGGGCAGGGCCGGATTAACTTGGCACAAATGTCTGATGGCCCCCCCTGCCCCCCAGTCAACGTGAATCGGGTGGTCAGTTAATAGGCCTAAGCTATATCGTGAAGATTTTTCTTGCCATCTAAGGCATGAGCGCATCTGTGAGGCCAAGCCTCACCAAGTAGCCCGTTTGTTTACAACATTACATTTAATTAAACTGCTTATAGGCTATGCCGAAATAGTTTTCAACATTTTGAATATTAGTGTCGGGTGAATTAGGAAATGTTCTCAAAGTAGCCTTATGGCTGAAAGCTGCTTGGGATCCCCCCGTCAAGCAATATAACCATACAAATGCATGCACTCATTATTTCAAAAGGAGTAATTTCGGCTTTTGTCATTTTTGCCCTAGTTTGTCTCATCACCTAGTCATCACATTTTGCAATACCTTCGTTACCTACCAGTTGAACTTGATAGTCTACTTTTTACCTGCATCGACTCGCGATTGATAGCATCTAATGTAACACTCGGTGGAGAGACCACTTTCTAAGTTTCACTTTCACTGTCGTTGTGAGCTAAAAGGATAGGCCTACTATATGGGAAATACTTTGAAATTCCTTTTGAGTAGGATCAGCTCCAAAAATGAATGGGTTTTCTTTAACCTGTGCTACACTTTTCCACCAAGTTGTGTGAAAATTGTAGGCTACCCGTAGTTTTTTTTATGTTGACAGAACCACACTACAGTAGCTTACATGGTGCAGTAAATGAGCTATTGGTAGCGTGTGCAACTAACTATATAAAACTCTATAAAAAACTATATATTTATGGAATAAAACTAGACCTCTGATTGCTGTTTACGGTTAAATTATAGGCTAGGCCTACATGACGGGCCGCAAATAGGCAAAATAATTTAAAAAAAAAAAAATCCCGGAGGTCACCGGCCCACCAGGCATTTGCCCGGTTGTACAGATTACCAGTCCGAGCCTGGTCACTGACATGAACAAAACACAGAACCCGCTTCTCTCACGGCAGTCACTGACAGTAGCCTAGAATAAATGCATGGGGAAAAAAACTTCCCCATGACAAAGACATCGTAAAAAACACTGAAAGTTAATATTTTGTCACTATAACATACATCTGTCCTTTGTCAAATGTGTTATGTTCCAAGTAGCCTAGTGCGTAATTCTGCTTCATAAAGTTAAACAAATACATTTGCTTATTTCACAGAAAAATATAAATAGCCAGTTAGGGTCTACAGTGCAGAGTTGGTAAGTTATGGTAGGCAAACTTGGAGTGACCCAGTAAACAAAATAAAGTCCTGGCGATGTCCCCTAAAGGTCCCCTGGCGAACGTCACCTCCTCGACATTGTGTAGGGTTCCCTTTACGTCCCGCGGACCTCTGTTCGGGAGGTCTAAAAGACGTCCACGAGACTTTGAGAGGGCGTCCTGTAATGGTCACCAGCGACGTTATGTAGCGACGTTTATATTTCGCGATGGTAAAAAAAAAAACATGAAGCGATTTGGTATGGTATTACATCCTGTAAGTCTCAGCGTTGCTAGGAGAGAGGTAGACGGAACATGAACACGCATTAATGATTTGATCTACAACTACACAATCAAGTTCACTCACCTCATATTTTCACACATGTATGAAATCACGTCCTCCGAATGCATTACACTAATGATGAGTAGACATTTATACCGGGCTAGCATGTGCTGCTTTCACATCTACGGTGTAATTTTCTTAATAAACTAATAGCCTACGTTTTAATGGGCATATCTCGTAGCATATTGTTGAAACATCATCAGAGTAGGCCTAGGCTAGCCTAAGATAAATTGTTCAAACCATATTGTTTCAAAATATTAAAAACTAATAATTGCCAAAAATACTAAAAATACGCAATGCATGCTGGGAAGCAAAACTCAACATGAAATAAAGTACATGAAACATAACTAGAATGCATTGACGTTATATCCACTCGTTTTCTTGGACCTGTGATCAAACAGGGACAGCCTATACATGTAAGCCTATCTTCCTGGAACATTGCAGATAAAGAAAAATGTATCGTTTTCTCTAGGCTATGAATGTTATTTGTAGCCAACTGTATTTGTTATTTGTAGCCGAAGATGAAATAAATAGATTCCAGATGTTTCTATTCTATATCATTGTTTTATTAATAAAGAGTAAGGCTCTGGTGAGGCAGAGAGCTTGCTCCTCGTCAGAAATCTCATCGGATATGTGCACTCTTTGCTGTTTCCACAAGGAGCTGCTGTAACATCGGGGACAGCTATCGTGACACTTTTAAACGCGAGCATGCGTCAAATAAATTACAATGACATTTAAACAAGTCATGAAGAAGCAGTAGCCTATCCTTAATTCTTCTGCAATGTAGAGCTAGATCGTTTTGCTTTACAAATTAAGTAGTCACTTCTGTTGCTAGACAACCCTAAACAAATGATACGTGGTCTGTTTTTAACATTTCTCTAGTTTTATTGCATTGTAGAAGTGCTAGGCCTATTTAGCTCCAAAAGTCGGTTCCCAATTCGGCCGTGTGTGTGTTTCTGAAAATAAAACAGATAATAAGTACGTGACTACGTTAAATAAACCACTGCCTATTTAGAGCATGTTACATGCATCACTTAATGACAGTTATCTGAAGAAATGCGCCTTGTAGGCTAAGCTAGAAGCTAAGAACAGCGACTTTGCTAACGTTACACCAAGCATCACATCAGCTAACATGAATTTGATAAAATCCCTTCCCTAGTTTGTAACGTTATACATTAACGTTAAACTCAAAATGTATGTGCTACATAATTCAGCACATTAACTTATGTAGCACATACATTTTGAGTTTAACGTTAACAACCCTTTTCCCAGTTTATGAAGTTGTGCGTCTATGAGCAAAGTAGACATGTGGTTCTACTTTGCTCATAGACGCACAACTTCATAAACTGTATGATATGTTGCCTTAGACTACGGTAGGCTAATGCAGCTACTGCTAGAGACTAGATAGATACTTTAGTCATCCCCAGGCGTGTAGCGTGAAGTGGGTGCATGGATGTCATGTCTCCGTCCTGCAGGCGTAGCCAGGCGATCTCAACTCTGCTGCCATGTGTGAATAAACAAGCGTCCCCATGTCCCGGTATAATGTTATTGTCGGGTCCTTAGGAGGTATTTGAAATGACCAAATGCAAATGTCATCCGAGGGACCTGGCGGTGGCGATCCCCAGAAAGTCCTGCACGGACATCACGCAATAACCAAGCGATAACTTGCTCCGGACCTCAATAAGGTCACCGGAACGTCCGCTAGAGAACATGACGTTCGGGACCAATCGAGGACGTCGTGAATGTCGACATAAGGTCCGGGGGACGTCCCGTGTTTGTCGGGGAACACACAAACAGGGGAAATTCTTTCTCTAGAGTAGCCTCAGGTGCGCACGTAGACATAAGGCCGAACATGCAAGCGCCAATAAATCGTGCTCTTACAACAATCACGCCGTTAAACTTAAATAGGTTAACATCACTCTAAGTTCGCCTTCAAGCAATGAAAACGATGATTTGAAGACATCCGTTTCGTTGGAAGGGCAAGGGGTAACAACAGGGCAACACAGAGAGAGGCCCGATGGCAGGGCTGTTATGAGAGTATTAAAATATGGGATATTTTACGGGAAAACATTAAAACGGCAAGACAGGGGGGAAAGTTAAAATACGTGATAAACACAGAAAAAGTTGGCATGCATTGTTTCGGTCCCCGTGCACAGGGATTATGTGTCATATTATTAATCACATATGATTATTTGTGAAATTGTGCAAACAGGCGCAACACATTTGAAAAGGAAAGACGCGGGCGGAAGACAGCGACAATTGGCAGGGGAGGGTCATGTCTTTTTTAACAATTCTGTCGGAGGGTCATTGAACAATTTCTAGCAGGCAAGGGAGGGTCATGCAACTTTTGACTGAAGCACTCAAAATTCCTCCGGTGGCCCCTTCAATAAATAACGAACAGTCCCTAGATTGCTGCTGGGCTATATGTCTTGGTTCATGTCTGTTAACAACTCATTGCCGTCAAACGCATAGCTTCTCGCGGTTGCACCTATTACAAACAAACATGCAATGTGAACATCTGGGATTGGGGAGAGCACTAAATGCTCTACTGAATAAGCACAAAGTCAAACCTTTAAATGAAAAACACTCTTTAATAATCAAAAAAATAAACCGCTAATGAAGTAAACTTGTGACCATCAAAAATCGTTTTATCGCCTGTAACTCCGTGATAACAGGGCGCAACAGGAAGGCATTTGGCTGAGCAACGGAGGTTAATATGCTCTATATTTTGTCCAAATGATGTCTGTCTATCATCGTTGCACTCGGAGAAAACCAGAATGTTTAATTTGTCCTGCCTTTCTTGTATGGCTGCAAACGGGATTCACTCGCAGTCAACCAAATATTTCTTTATTAGGGCAGGGCAGGCATATTTCTGGCTATTAATTTATTTCTAAACCAGTCTGCTAAAGTCTGTACTGAAGTCTGTGTAGGGTTTTTCAGGCTCCATTTCTTTTTACAAGACACCCTGCTCACTTGAGACATCTACCGGTTGTATGGGTTGTTGCAGCATCGTTGCAGCGTCACTGGGAAAAATACAAATTAAAAGTCGCGTGATCCCGCGCGCGGACTGCGAGTGAAGCTGGCAAAGTCGAAGCACTGCCCACTGTATACGCAGTTGTGAGGTGTCTGAAAAAAAAGTTCCACAATAGCAAATAATACGGCTGGAAATCATACATTGCGCCAATATATTTGATTTTAATAAACAACGAACACCACTAACCACTCGGTGAGCTGCACAGTTTTGAAAACGAACGTCAAGGGTTGTTTTAGGACATGTTTGAGCATGCCTGTTGGCAGCCACTCTGAGTAGTCAAAGGCGATTCAAAACGAGTCAGAAAAGTCAAGAAAGGACCAATCATCAAAATGTCAGTGTCCACCACTCTAGTTTATCCAAAACAATCCAGAAAAGGGACTCAAAGTTCTAAATACCAGAATTTTCCTTTAAATTGAGGTATTAGAGGTTTGGAGAGAAGTTTACACAGCACAGCAAAGCAAAATAGGGTTCAGGTCACACTATTTGGTTTGAAGCCTATGTAAGGGGTTATGTATGGAACGCCTAGTGACTCGTGAGGCTGCAATGATACATATCCCTACTAAAGGGGCGGTTCTCACAGATATGTGCGCTATGTCCATCTAAAAGCCTAGGTCTCGCTTGTTTACATACTAATAACTAGAAAATGCAATTCCAGGGAATTACCATTGCATGTAAATGCAAAAAATGCTGCTGTGTATAACATTATATTACTTACATTATGATTATTCAGATATTACATAGTCTTACAGTATTCTTGAAAACCACTTACTTGGTTAGATGTTAGCTTAGAGTATATGACAGTCAGTAAAAATAAATTGTCAATTCAATATTGATCAACATTCTTTGTTTTAATACAGCAGAATAATACTCAGAATACACTAATGAACACTTACCAATGTAAGCTTGAAGTAAAAAATCACAGTTGTGTATATTATATATACAGAACTTGATAATGCCAATCATATTATCCTAAGACAGATCTATTTATCAGTGGTAACTCTGAACTGGCAGCAACAGCTAGGCCTCAGTTAATGGTATTAGGTCAAATTTGATGGTGATATATACACTGAAGAATAAAAGAGTCAGCCCTTCAGATGATCAGTTTTAGACAGAACTTAGGTTAGAATCTTTTTTTTCACACAGCACAGCTCAGGTCTAAAAAGAGAGGTCTAACAGCACAGCTATGTTTCACAGATGTTACAGCACAGGTATGATTAAAGATATGAATGGTTGACAAATATGATTCACAGGTATACATGTTCTATATAGTTAGTGAGTATAGTTCTCACACAACAATATATTTCTCAGAATGTCTCAGTGTAGATTTCAGATAAGTCTCAGTATGGTTAAATGGTATGTGCAGATATGTTGAGATATGGTCACATGTTTGTAAGAATGTATGTTAGTAGGTATGTTGCTAGCAACATTGTCAGAGATGTATGATTGACAGGTGTGCACACAGACAGGCACACACGTAATGTCATACACGGTCATCACCACTGGTCTGGTCTGGAACCTAAAAGGCAAAAGCAAACAAGTTTAACAGTTATACCAAAACAAGGAATGTCTGCAATTGTACAATTGTTCAATACAACTAAGGTATTTAAGTGAAGTTGTTACATTACATTAGGCTGACACATTATAACCTAACGACTAACATGGTAAACAGTTTAAGCTTTTTAAACAATTCTCTCAACAATTCTAGGACAATTAAAAAAAAGGTAGGCCTACAATACAATTGTTGCACCATCAAGCTACTGGTAGTTAAATACTAGCCTATAATATTAAATTGCAAACAAAGCAGAATTCTGTGTTTTATTATTTTCAGTTTTAGTATAGGTGATAGCTAATCATATTTTTTTTAAATATAAAACGTAAACAGCTTAGAAAACTTTGCAGGCAAAGGGTCTGTTGTTGCTGTTGATAATCATATGAGTAAGGATGGATCATTCTGATACTAAGTAAGTATCTTGATAACCAACTGCTATAACTTAAACAGCTTGCTAGGTCTGTCAGACACATTTTTTCCTACAGATTACAATATACTACAACTGGAAAGTTTGATTCACGTGCCAGGCTACACTTTAATTTATAGACTAGAACAATGCAGAAATGAGTAGGCCAAGTAAACATTGTAGCCTATGTTGACAACACAAACATTATAGCTCAACTTCTGTTGTGTGTTTTAACAAGACTTTAGTCGTATTGTCCATTTCCTAGCAGTAGCCTATTCATGGCTTTCATACGGTCCCTTTCCACAGGAGTATTAATAAAGCACCAATGCATTCATAATCTAGGTGCTTGATTGTCTGTTGAAAGGGACCTGATGAAACCCATCAATAGACGAGATAGTATACCGTGATAGTGTTTACTTATTGTAGGCTACGTACGAATCAGGAGTGTAGAATGAAACGAGCCTGGCCTATTTGATACACAAACAAGCGGTGTACAACGTTAAACATTTGTTAAAATAAAAACAGGAGCATATATTTGTTAACTTTAACTAAAATGTGAACGGTAGAAGCTATAACGTTATGACCATCAACAAGTAACGTTAGCTAACGTTATTCATGCCATGAATGAAACCCATGATGGGTTTCATCAGGTCCCTTCACACAGCCGCCCTAGGCTATAATCAAGCACCACGAAGTCTGCATACATAATCTATTCTAGGGAAAGTGACCTGATGTTGAATAGAACCAGAGCCTAGTATCTGTAGGCCTACTTCTCTGGTTTACGTTAACGTTCTAGTTAAAACGCTCCTGGTAGGTAGGCCTAATGAACAAATGTAACGTTAGTGCATTACGTTTTTGTTATTATCGAAACCTACAGCTAATCGGTCACTGTAAAGTTGACGACATATTAACGTTGATTAACAGTGGGTTTCCTTACATAATACCAACGTAGCAAGGTGCTAACGTCAACTATTTCACTAACGTTAACGTTACCTAATGTTATAACGTTAGTTTAGTTATTTGTGACCCATCATTTCATACACGCTTACATTACATAATGTTTGACGACATAAATGACTCAAATACCAAAACCGAACACTTACCTTGTCTGTAATTAGAGAAATGTGCCTCTGAAGAAGAGTTTTATGAGCAAATAAAGTGACCAAGGCACAGCAGGCGAAGACGTTCAGAAGATTCACAGCTCCAGGGCCAGCGGTAGCTCACGTTCAACTGTTGATTGCTTTCAGCTGGAGGTCACGCCATAATGCTAAAAAAGTTCGCCCACGGGCGGTCAATGTTAAGTCAATGGGAATTTATTGCTCTTTTATCGTAAATATCTCAAAAAGTATAAAGTTCACAAATGTGAAAAATACATTGGACAAATCTCCGTTACAAGACCTTTGTAGGAGTGTTTGAATGACGTAAAACGGTTCAGTGGTTTTAGAGCCTTTGAACGTCAAAGTTGGTCGGAAGAAGAATAATAACTGGAGAATGTAATTCCAGGGAATTACGAGTGCATGAAAATGAATCTAGGACAGACAGCATAGCTTAATAAAAGTTGATAGTTTAGAAGTAGACAGTTTAAAAGTTGAATGTAGATAGTTTAAAAGTTGTTAATAGACAGATCGTTTAATGGATGTTGATACACATAGTTTCATGAATGTTGAAAGTCTAAAAATGAAATGTAGATAGTTTAAAAGTTGTTGATAGACTGATAGTTTAATGTATATTGATAGACAAATAGTTTAAAGGCTCTATATAGGTAGATAGTTGAGGATAACGGACAGTTGGAATGGCTCTAATGTTTGCTAGTAGTTATGTTAACTATGCTAACAACGTTAATTATGCTACCAAAGTTACTTAGCTAACTTAGCTCATGTGTTCTAGCAGTTTTGCAAAAAATGCTAACAATGCTAACATCTTAACTGTGCTAACATGTGACTTAGCTAACTTAGCTAATCATTTTTAGAGGTTATGTTAAAATGCTAACATGCTAACAATGTTAACCATGTTACTTAGCTAACTTAGCTAATCATTTGTAGCAGCTTTGCTAAAAATGCTAGCATGCTAACGATACTAACGATGCTAACTATGCTAACCATGTGACTCAGCTAACTTAACTAATCATTTTTAGCAGTTATGCTAAAATGTTAATTAGGCTAACTAGCTAACTAGCTAGTGAGGACTTTTATTTTGAAATAGTTGAAGGCAGAGGACAGTTACAACAGTTACAACAGTTGACAGTAGTTGAACAGTTAAAAAGTTGGATATTTTAAAGGGACTTTTATTTTGAAACATTTGTGGGCACAGGAAGCAGTTGAACAGGATCTGTAGTCTTAATACAGCCATATTGTATGCTTAAAGCCTGAGACAGCCTGAGACAGTGGCTGCAGGTGGCCAGAACACCTGGCATAGGATTCTAATTGCTCGATTGTGATGTCATAATCTAATGCTAAGTCAATGGGGAAATTTTAGTAGTTTTTAATTAATAGTTTAAAAAGTATAAAAGTTACAAAGTTGAAAAATACATAGCTGAAGTCACATAAGTAAGACCTACGCAATGCAGTTTGAATGAAGTTTCTAAGTTAAACGGTTGAAGCTGTATTAAACGCACAAAAAGCGTTAGAAGAAGAAGAAGAACTAGAAAAGCATTTCCTGAAGGAAATACAGTGCATGAAAATGCAAAAATATGATGTAAAATATCATACAGAGTAAAAACAAACTATATTGGTTGCTAAGTAGATGAGGTTTAATATAGTTGGAATGACTGAACAGTTAAATAGGTGGATAGTTTAAATGGTTAAATTATTTAGGTAGATACTTGACGATAACTGACAGTTAGAATGGCTCTAATGTTTGCTAGCAGTTATAATAAGATAATAATGTTAACCAAGTTACTTAACTTAGTTAACTTAGCTAATGTTTTCATATTTAGTAGTTATGCTAACTAGCATGCTAACATGTTAAGTATCTTTAACCATGTGACTTAGCTAACTTAGCTAATCATGTTTAGTAGGTATCTAATAGCATCTTAACATGCTTAACTATCTTTACTTAGCTAACTTAGCTAATCATTTTTTAATTGTTTTCTTAACTATGTTTAACCGTCTTGCTAGCATGCTAACTATCTTAACCATGTTACTTAGCTAACTTAGCTAATCGTTTTTTAGTAGTTTTGCTTAACTATCTAACTAACATGCTAAGCATGCTTAATTATGTTAACCATGTTCTTAGTTAACTTAGCTAATCATTTTTAGCAGTTTTCTTTAAAAATGCTGTAAGATGCTAACATGCTAGCATGCTAAACTATGCTAACCATGTGACTTAGCTAACTTAGCTAATCATTTTTAGCAGTTTTGTTAAAAATGCTAACTGAACAGTTAAAAAGTTCAGTAGATTAAAGGGTTAAATTGTTTAACAGTAAAATATTATAGTGAGGACTTTTATTTTGAAACTTTTTTTGGCAGAGGAAGCAGTTAAACAGGATGTGTAGTCTTAATAGGGCCAGTTTGTATGCTTAAAGCCTGAGACTGGCAGTTGGTCCAGGTGGCCCGAACACCTGCCATAGGATTCTAATTGCTGTGATGTCATAAAGGGCAATGTTAAGTCAATGGGAAAATTTTGATAGTTTTTAATTAATAGTTTAAAAAGTATAAAAGTTACAAAGATGAAAAATACAAAGCTCACATGTCCTAATTAAGACCTACGCGTCAATGTTTGAATGAAGTTTCTACGTTAAACGGTTGAAGCTGCATTAGCTGCGTTAGAAGAAGAACTAGAAAAGCATTTCCTGAAGGAAATACAGTGCATGAAAATGCAAAAATATGATGTAAAATATCATACAGAGTAAAAACAAACTATATTGGTTGCTAGGTAGATGAGGTTTAATATAGTTGGAATGACTGAACAGTTAAATAAGTGGATAGTTTAAATGGTTAAATTATTTAGGTAGATAGTTGACGATAACTGACACTTGGAATGGCTCTAACGTTTGCTAGCAGTTATGCTAACTATGTTAACAAAGATAGTAATGTTAACCAAGTATGCTAACTAGCATGCTAACATGCTAGCATGCTAACTTTGCTAATCATTATAAGTAGTTTTGCTAAAAATGCTAACTAGCATGCTAGCATGCTAACTATGCTAACCATGTGACTTAGCTAACTTAGCTAATCATTATAAGTAATTTTGCTAAAAATGCTAACTAGCATGCTAAAATGCTAGCATGCTAACTATGCTAACCATGTGACTTAGCTAACTTAGCTAATCATTTTAAGCAGTTTTGCTTAAAATGGTAACTAGCATCTTAACTATGCTAACCATGTGACTTAGCTAACTTTAGCTAACTAGCTCCAGTGGGTAGGAGTCATAGTTGATGACAAGTAACAGTTACAATGGCTGAACAGTTAAAAGGTTCAGTAGTTTAAAGGGTTAAATTGTTTAACAGTGAAATATTGTAGTGAGGACTTTTTTATTCTGAAACAGTTTTTTGGCAGAGGAAGCAGTTGAATAGGGTGTGTAGTCTTAATAGGGCCAGTTTGTATGCTTAAAGCCTGAGACTGGCAGTTGGGACAGGTGGCCCTAACATCTGCCATAGGATTCTAATTGCTTAACGGGCTCTATTGTGATGTCATCAGCCCATGTTAAGTCTATGGGGAAATTTTGAACAGTTTTTAATTAATAGTTGAAAAAGTATAAAAGTTACAAAGCTGAAAAATACATAGCACCCATGTCCTAAGTAAGACCTACGTAACATAGTTTGAATGAAGTTTCTACGTTAAACGGTTGAAGCTGCATTAAACGCCGTAGAAGAAGAAGAATAAGAAGAAGCCTAGGATTTAACAGTACAGTGCATTTTCATGCACTGTAACTAGAAAAGCATTTCTGAAGGAAATATAGTGCATGAAAATGCAAAAAATATGATGTCAAATATCATACAGAGTAAAAAAACAAACTATATTGGTTGCTAGGTAGATGAGGTTTAATATAGTTGGAATGACTCAACAGTTAAATAGGTGGATAGTTTATATAGGTAAAAATTTACTTGGTAGATAAGGTTTAATATAGTTGGAATGATTGAACGGTTAAATAAGTGGATAGTTTAAATGGTTAAATTATTTAGGTAGATAGTTGACGATAACTGACACTTGGAATGGCTCTAATGTTTGCTAGCAGTTATGCTAACTATATTAACAAAGATAATAATGTTAACCAAGTTACTATGCTAACTAGCATGCTAACAATGTTAAAATGCTAAGTATGCTAACCATGTGACATAGCTAACTTAGCTAATTATTTTTAGCAGTTATCTAACTAGCATGTTAACATCTTAATTATCTTAACTATGCTAACCATGTTACTTAGCTGACTTAGCTAATCATTTTAAGCAGTTTTCTTTAAAATGCTAACTAAAGATTAACTATCTTAACCATGTGACTTAGCTAATCATTTTTAGCAGTTTTCCTAAAAATTTAACTAGCATGCTAACTATCTTAACCATGTTACTTAGCTAACTTAGCTAATCATTTTAAGCAGTTTTGCTAAAAATCTTAATTAGCATCTTAACATGCTAGCATCTAACTATCTTAACCATGTGACTTAGCTAACTTAGCTAACTAGCTACAGTGGGTAGGAGTCATAGTTGATGACAAGTAACAGTTACAATGGCTGAACAGTTAAAAAGTTCAGTAGTTTAAAGGGTTAAATTGTTTAACAGTGAAATATTGTAGTGAGGACTTTTATTTTGAAACAGTTTTTGGCAGAGGAAGCAGTTGAACAGGATGTGTAGTCTTAATAGGGCCAGTTTGTATGCTTAAAGCCCGAGACTGGCAGTTGGTCCAGGTGGCCCGAACACCTGCCATAGGATTCTAATTGCTTAACGGCTCTATTGTGATGTCATCAGCCCATGTTAAGTCTATGGGGAAATTTTGACTAGTTTTTAATTAAGGCGAGACACTACAGGTGAATAGGGTAAAATTTTTAACAAGCAGATATCACTATGAAACTTCCCCAGTTGATTACTTACATTAATATGAGAAAAAAATGTATTACAAGTTTGCTGTAATTTAATGTTTACATATGCAAATTAGGCATTATCTAATTAAATATGCGCTAATTTGCATACATTTTAAGGCACCTAAACCTGAGCATTGGATACAGCCAAGTTCAAAATTATGTTTTCATTGTGTTCAGATATTAGATGGGAAAACATTTACAGAGGGATTTATGAATATCTACTTTTGTTGTCCTGTAAATCAGAAAATTATGTCACTAGCCCTAAAAAAATAGCTTTTTTCCATGTTTTTAGGCATAAAATGTCATGTAAGTCAGGCTAAGAATAATATATCAACAAACCCCTCTGTAGAAATCTTAGACATATAGTTAGGCATAAGTCTAGAAAGTTTGGTGTATGTAATGCTTCTGAAGTGGAATTTTGAGCTCAGAGTGTGAGCGAAACTCATTTTGAGAAAACAGCCTTGAAAGACAGCCAATGAGATTCCGTTCTCAGCCTAGACTCGCCTTTGAACTTTCGTGATTGGTTACTGATACAAAGGAAGTGTCCATATATGGATCACATAGCGTGATACAGGAAAAACAGAGCTTTCCAACGGTAGTACACATGTTATGTTTTGGACCACGGTCGCGGGAGTGCATGCAAGGTTAGAATGCTAACTTTTGCTGAATTTAGGAGAAATATACAGGCCGAAAGTAGACACAATATAATGAAATAAACACCTAAATGTGTAAATCGGACTTTTTGTTGTAGTAGTGTGATAGAATACATGCTAAGGTAACATACTAGCTCAAAATCTCGAAATTGACCAGTGCATGAAAAAACGATGTTTTCACCTGCCGTGTCTCGCCTTAATAGTTTAAAAAGTATGAAAGTTACAAAGTTGAAAAATACAAAGCCCACATGTCCTAAGTAAGACCTACGTAACATAGTTTGAATGAAGTTTCTACGTTAAACGGTTTAAGCTGCATTAACTGCGTTAGAAGAAGAATAATAAGAAGAAGAAAAAGCCTTGGAATAACAGTACAGTGCATTTTCATGCACTGTAATAAGAAGCCTAGGAAGAACAGTACAGTGCATTTTCATGCACTGTAATAAGAAGAAGCCTAGGAAGAACAGTACAGTGCATTTTCATGCACTGTAATAAGAAGCCTAGGAAGAACAGTACAGTGCATTTTCATGCACTGTAATAAGAATAAGAAGCCTAGGAAGAACAGTACAGTGCATTTTCATGCACTGTAATAAGAAGAAGAAGAAGCCTAGGAAGAACAGTACAGTGCAAGTTTTTCTTTAATAGTTTAAAAAGTATAAAAGTTTCAAAGTTGAAAAGACATAGCAACCCGATCTGTTTGAAGACCTACGTTACAAAGTTTGAATGAAGTTTCTAAGTTAAACTGTTCAAGAGAAATTGCGTGCGGAAAAAGTGGTAAGCGGAATAATAATAATAAGAAGAAGAAGTTGCCTAGGAAGAACAGTACAGTGCATTTTCATGCACTGTAATAAGAAGCCTAGGAAGAACAGTACAGTGCATTTTCATGCACTGTAAAAAGCCTTGGAATAACAGTACAGTGCATTTTCATGCACTGTAATAATAATAAAATGCCTTGGAATAACAGTACAGTGCATTTTCATGCACTGTAAAAAGATTTGGAAGAACAGTACAGTGCATTTTCATGCACTGTAATAAGAAGAACAGCGATAATAGTCCATTGCATTTACATGCAATGCAATCAAGAATTATGAGAAACACGGAAGTAAAGCAGCGCCGCCATTACTGCGTTGCCTTGCTGGTAAGGGAGTAGCGAAGCAATGTGTTGGTCCCGTAGGCGGCTGTAGCAAACGTTAGCTGTAGATGCGAAATCTTCTTCTTTTTCTTAATTTTTATTTAGTACCCATGATGTTCAGTGATGCCGGAAAAAGCGTGTTGTGTGGTCGGCTGTTTTAACAGTACAAATATACAGACCTAGAATTAAACCGTTTGTGAAATTCACAAACCTTTGTTGCACATTGACTGCCCATGTTTACAGCCTTACGGATTACACAGAGTTCCTGGTGGAGGACCAAGATGTGTGTTAAAAGTGGATGAAATACATACCATTAATAAAATAATCCGGAATACCCGTAAGAACATGTATTTTACTGCTACAGTGGTCGTGGCTAACGGTGTGTTTCCACACAGTGAAACACCTCGCTATTTTCAGCCAGCGAAATTTCGCCTCGGGGGCGTGACGGCGAAACCGCTAACCTTTTGACTGCAGTGTCTAGCCAGTGGTGGCAAGCGAGCTAATTAGGCTAATCAGCTAATTCAAACGTTTAAGTACTTAATGAAGATATCCAGGGGTCTTTATGCCTCGACTAAGTTGATGTTGCCTATAAACAACAATTCATGTTCATAGAAACAACAAGGTCAATAAGACATAATATATTTCATACCTGTGTTGCAGCATGTAGCCTAGCTGTCTAGCTAGGTTTACAATGCAATCCAATGTCCTAAAATACTAGCATTTCGCCTGTCAGCTAGCTAAAAAGATCGAGTGCTTAAACTAACATATATAGTGGTCTATTTAGTGGTGTATGTGCTCTGACTAAGTTCGTGTGGCATATAAACCACAATTTGTGTTGATACAAGTGCCAATGTTCGTGTAGAAACATTTTAATCACATACATATGTTTGTGTTACAGCTCAGGTATCGATAGTCTCCGCCATCTTGGTCAGACTTTTTTGTAACTCCCGCCTCCAAACACAAAGACGCGGACCTGATTGGTTCTTGAATGGTCCTCATTTAAATAAAGTTAAACTTATTAACTTTGTTTCGCTTCTGCCTCGGGCGATTCGCTTTCATTTCGCCCAACTAGGGCGAATTTCGTCTCCATTCAACCTCAATGAGAGCGACGCGAAATTTCGTTGTGTGGAAACACACCGTAATAGTTATTTGCAACTTCTGAAGCTTGTGAACATATTAGCAACACAGCTAGTAAGGACAGCATTCGGTTTTATTGTTGTCATTAATTAATACATGTCTTAAAACATTATGTTGTCAATAAATTACCTTCATCGGTAAGTTTTGGCCACTGCCTGACATCATCTACCTAATGTTCCCTTTCACCTGACATTTTTTTCATGAGCAGGATCTCCTATTAGATATTCTATGACAGGATGCTTTCATTGAAAAATCATTAGAAGGCACAGGCAAGTGTCACACCGTCACACTCCGCAGGCACGCAGTAAAGGCGGCAGGCAAGATGGCAGCACCCATAGAGTTTGTGGCGGATTGGTGTATGTTATAAAGAATCACTAAACAACTCAAAATATTTTGATAGGTCCACTTCCAGATTCGTTACAAATAGCTACATTTGGCCTTGGAAAGGTCTGCGCTCCCTGAAAACGTCTAACCATCTGCGACACATGGAAAATATAATGCTAACTGAAACTTGTGAACAAGCAATAACTTTCCAAGACAACATTAAACTATGAGGCTGAGGTAAATTCACAATCACACTCAGTGCAGATTCATTTTGGTATTTTTTGCAAAGGAATTCAAAACGGGCAGCTGCGGTAATGTGAATTTTTACAAGTTTACACTAAGCGCACCTCAGCAAGTCCTTCAGCGAGTCTATAGTCAGAGAGATACACTTTAGTGTAGCATGGGGCGTTTGTTAGCCAACATTTTCTTCTTTTCCTCAGTTATATCGCTGCTGCAAGCAGGCTATGCATAACAGAAAGTGAGAGAGATATAGCCCGCCTTCAGAAACAACTGATCTGCAAAAATAGCACAAAGAGTGGCCAATCATGCCTGTCATTGTCTGTCTTATCACTTTCTCTCTCCATCACTCTCGCATGAAATAGATCAATATAGTCTCACAAATTGACCCCCCCAATCCCCACCTCCGGAAAAAAAAGCTCTTCGGATCTACGGATTTTCACTCAAAAAGCGACTAGTTTGCAGGTATGTTGTCGGGACAGCTCAGTAGCTTTAGTTCAGACACTTTGCTCAGTGAGTGACATTGCACTTTGCCCATCATTTCAAATATCGCCCATAATGTTTTGGGGACATAGAAAATGACTCATGATACTCACCAATCTGCCCTGCCTTCACTCTAAATGGTACATCCAACTCACTCTAGGAAGAGAAAAAGAAAAAAAATTCCAATGTTTTTCAGTTGTTCAAAAAATGTTTCATGCATGCTGGCTACAGTACATGGCCCTCCTGAAAATTCTAGAACAAATTCAAATTACAGACAAATAGGCTGCAAATCTGATGACACAAAGGGTGACTTTTTGCTGGGCAATGTTCCTGTATTGTTGTTTCGGCATATTCCCATTCATATTGGGCAACCTTTTTTTCTGGAGAAATTTAATTATCAGTAGACAAATTATCGTGAACATCCATTCAGAACCCATTAAACCGGTTATATGGTTGCTCAGCAACATTGCTCAAAAAGTTGTAACACCTTTAAAGATAGCTTACCAGTAAAACACTAGTGTTTGGTTTATGCTTGACATTAATCATGAAGGTAAAGTGATAGTAGACTCACCAAAGCATTTTCTTTCACTCTCAGGTTCTCAAGGACAACATTGCCTGAAAATAAAGGTTAAAAGTATAATTACCTTATATTGTATGAAACATTTTGTGGGAATCAGTTTCACCATGATTCAGCAATAGAGGGTCTGTTTGAAACAGAAGACAGCTGCCTGCTGCCTCCTTCCCTACATAGAGAGCTGTCTCACAAAACATGACTTAATAAACTGAATGAACTGATGACTGAATTAAATGCATCTTTTAAAAATGAGCGAAGCACTTTAGAATCTTTGGTTAATATGGTATGACGTTAGCTAAAGCCAGACGTTAGTCTATGTAAGCTAATTTAGTTTAACAGGCTAACGGTAGAAATTCGTTTTATGGGCGGCAGATATACAGTTAAGAACAAAATTATTCATACCCTTGAATTATTCATTCTCTTGACCAATATGTTTGTTCTGACTGAAAATGACACTGCCAATGCCAAAAGGTTGTAAGACAATATGGTAGAAACATGGAATCAAAAAATAATAGTCTTGATCTTTTTTAGCATTTTTTATGAAAAATGCCGTGTCCAAAATTATTCATACCCTTTTTAAATAATCAATGGAAATATCTTTATTTGCATTAACAACTCTCAAAATGGTTCTTATAATACCTACCAAGCCTCTCCATGTCTCCACAATGATTCTAGACTGCACCTTTTTAACAGCAATCTGGGTTTTGAGTGAAGAGCGATTATTTGCCATCACTCTGTCTTTGTGCTCACTTTTTTTTACGGATTGAGGTCTGGACTATGGCTGGGACACTCTAAAATGTTGCCATTGTCCTCGGTTTACCATTACCGTTAATATTGGTCATATTGAGGAAAAGACAACGTCCAATCACTGGATAACAAGCTGGATGATTTTAAAGCCAGACTGGTGTTTCAACGTGATATCAAGAACTGCAATGTCTTTTTTTTACGGAGACGTGGTTGGACTCCTCGATTACAGACTCTGTCATTCTGCCGGAGGGACTTCATCCATCTGCAGGATAGAACAACGGAGTCGGGCAAGAACAGAGGAGGTGGTGTGTGCATTCTGGTTAACAAATGCTGGTGTGTGGATGTACAAACGACATCGACAGGGTGCTCTCCTGACCTCGAACATCTCATGGTCAAATGCTGGCCTTTCTATCTACCCGGGGAATTCTCAGCAGTCTTTTTCATCGCTGTTTACATCCTACCACATGCTAACACCACACGGGCGCTGGACGACCTGTATGAAATTATTGATCGGCATGAAACTCTGCATCTGGAGGCCGCATTCATCGTGGCCGGCGACTTCAATAAAGCCAACCTGAAGAAAGTTCTACCGAAATCAACATGTGAGTTTTCCAGCTCGAGGTGATAACAACCTGGATAATGCATACACTCCATACAGCCATGCCTACAAAGCATGCCCTCTCCCAGCCTTTGGTAAATCGTATCACTCTTCAGTCTTGTTACTGCCCGCCTATAGACAGAAGCTGAAATGTGAGCGACCTGCGATTCGCTCAGTACAGCGCTGGACGGATCAATCAGATGCGTGACTGTTTCCACACAACAGTCTGGGGAGTTTTCCGGACGGCTGCTGATAACATCAACGATTACACTGAGTATGTAACGGGCTATATATGCAAATGCATTGATGACATTATACCGAGGGTGACCGTACAAACTTTTCCTAACCAGAAGCCATGGGTGAACGGAGAGGTATGTTCAGCACTCGGAGCTCGGACAGCTGCCTTCCATTCTGGCAATCCAAGTGAGTACAGTAAAGCACGTTATGAACTGAGAAAACCAAAGTGCCAAGAGACAGTAGGCCTACAGGGAAAAGGTGGAGTCACACTACACCGGCTCTAACACCAGAGACACGTGGAGTGGAGTGGACTAAGGACAATTACAGACTACAGAGGAAGGACCGTCAGAGCATAGGTGTCTCATTACAGAAACTTCCTAACTCTGAAATCCTATCCTAACTTAAGTTAGGATGAGCAGTTAGGATTCTTTCTGTAATGAGGCCCCTGAACTCCTTCTATGCCCGTTTTGAAAATGACATCAGGTCAGAGTCTCTGTTAGAGCAAGATTGCTGCCCATTTCAGTTATCTGGAAGAGATGTGTGTAAATCATTTAGAAGGGTGAATACACATAAATCTTCAGGACCTGACAACATCCCAGGTAGTGTTCTAAAGTAGGGCTGCACGATATATCTAAAATCTATCATTATCGCGATATCAACGCTTGCGGTGGACATACCGCAAATATTACTTAATTTTCGATAAATTTCGATACATTTTCTGTGCCGTGCGCATTCCATACAGTCTATGGTGTATTCACATTCTGAATGTCAACATATTTTACCAAACCGATGTCTTCATGCTCTACTAGAAGCCCGTCCCCTACCAGTTTAGGTGTGTGGTGTTTTAGGTGTTGAGGCGGGAGCTAATGTCGTGATGGCTGAAGATAGTGAGTCGAGCGAGGTACAGTAGGCTACACTTGGGTGAAGAGGAATTGGTGACTAAAAGGAAAAGCATGTCTGTTATATCGAAATATATTTTGGTTTTATTAAGATGACGTGCGTCCAAATGCGTCCTTCTCCACCGTGTTAGAATAAACAATTTCTTTCGTTATCGTTATAGGATCAGAAGATATCTGTCTTTCTTTCTTTCTTTCAAAGATATCTTTGTATTTCATGATTTGCATTTAGCAAAAGCCCCAGACAGCAACAGAGAGGTAATCAGGATTCGTTATTTGTAAAAGTTGTTTAGCCTACTTTGTTGGACTGTGCAATCGCAGCCCCTTACTTTCACTTTCCGCTGCACTCTTAGTCGGCATGCCAGTAGCCTAATAACGTGGGATGCGCAGCATATGAGGTTACAGACTGGGCTACTTAAGACCGCCGTGATATAGCTTAAGTAGCTTTTTTGCTAGGCCCAGCAAAGGCTGGCCATGTGGAATATTCCGCTGGTTGGTGCACAAGTGTTCAGATTGGCTGTCTTTTAGCTTTTACGAGGATTTTCTTGGATCTTCCACACAACTTCAATAGCCTGAGGTCTCTTAGCTGTCCACTTTCATCAGGCCATAGATAACCTAGGCTACATAATATTTTATATTGTTTACGTAGAGAAAATTATACATTTATTTCTGTAATTATACATTCCCCGCCCCCCAAACCTACAGTCTATGCTTGCAGCAAGTAGAATGGAGAAAAACATTAAATATTTAAATATCGCAAGTTATATTGTTATCGCAGTACTCAATAATGTTATCGCATATTGCATGTTTTCCTAATATCGTGCAGCCCTATTCTCAAGGCTTGCGCATCCGAACTGGGTGAGGTCTTTATGGACATCTTTAATCTCTCCCTACATCAACCTGTTATCCCCGCATGTTTCAAGAGGTCCATCATCATTCCAGCCCCTAAGAAATCAACAATGAGCTGCCTTAATGATTACCGACCTGTTGCTCTCACCTCTGTTGTTATGAAGTGTTTTGAGCGGTTAGTTAAAGATCATAATATTACATCCTCCCCGTCTTCTACATTAGATCCACTCCAGTTTGCCTATAGGCCAAACAGGTCCACAGACGATGCCATAGCATTTGCTTTGAACACTGCTCTCTCTCACCTAGATAAGAAAAAAGACCTATGTACGGATGCTCTTCATCGACTACAGCTCTGCTTTTAACACCATAGTTCCATCCAAGCTGATCATGAAATTGAGAGCCCTGCACATCAGTTCCTCTCTATGCAGTTGGATCCTTGACTTCCTGACTGACAGGACACAGGCGGTACAGCTGGGTAACATCATCTCCTCCACTCTAACACTCAGCAGCTGGTGCACCGCAGGGATGTGTGTTAAGCCCCCTGCTGTACTCGTTGTATACTCATGACTGTATGGCAACTCACACCTCAAACACCATCATTAAGTTTGCTGATGACACTACCATAATCGGCTGTATCACGGGTGATGATGAGTCTGCTTACAGAGCAGAGGTGGCAACCCTGACATCCTGGTGCCAAGACAACAACCTGCTGCTCAACGTCAGCAAAACCAAGGAGTTGATTGTGGACTACAGGAGACTGCAGGAAGAGCACACACCCTAAAGATGGAGCCACAGCAGTAGAGAGAGTCACCTGCTTCAGATTCCTTGGAATTAACATCAGTGAGGGTCTGAGCTAGTCACACCATATAGGTATGGTCACAAAGTCAGCAAGACAGCGACTTCTTTCTTCAGCAGCTAAGGAAGTTTGGTATGGACGGTAAAATACTGACCAACTTCTACTGCTGTACCATTGAGAGCATCCTGACGGCAACATTACAGCATGGTATGGTAACAGCACCGCTCATGATCGCAAAGCTCTGCAAAGGGTGGTCAGGTCAACGCAACGCATCACAAGGACTGAGTTACCAACTATCCAGGACCTTTACAGCCAGCGGTGCAGGAGAAAGACCAAGCGAATCCTCGCTGACCCCAGTTATCCCAGCCACAGTGTCTTCACACTCCTACCATCTGGTAGAAGGTACAAGAGTATGCAGACTTGTACGAGCAGATACAGAGATACAGAGCTTCATTCCACAAGCCACCAGGATGCTGAACTGTAATTCTCTTCCCTATAGCTAATCAACCTCAAACCTCAGAACCCCCACACAGACACACAACATACCCCCTCCCCACACAAATACACACCATTTCATCATTACCCTTTTCATCACCCCCACACACACACACACAAATTACACCTTCTTAATTACTGCTTTTAATTTATTCTTTTAAATTGAGCTGGCTCTTGAGCTTAAGAATTTCATTACCTATAATTCATTTTAGAAGTACATGACAATAAAACTACTTGAACTTCAACTTTAACTTAAATGTTCAATGAATAAGTGAAAACGACTGCCTTGTCTCGGAATACACAGCGGGTGGAAATCCTGACACTCTTTCAACTACATAGTGAACCATCAAATACCCCCAGATTTCAGTGCCCATTAGTCCCAACATTTAGCAATATAATCAAACAGACCAAAAGTAAATTAAATCCCAAACCAAACCGAAAATCTTCTGATTTTGATAGCCTACCAGTTAGGGTTGCAAAGGGGCGGAACATGTCCGGAAACTTACCGGAAACTTTCCATGGGAAGTTAAGCTGGGGAATTTTGGAAATATTCCAAATTGGAAACTTTCATGGAATTAAAGGAAATTATGGGAATTAATGGGAATTTACGGGAATTAACTGGGAATTTTTGGTAATTCCTACTGTTTCATATACAGACATTAACATTTTGTTTCGTAATAAGCAATATGATTTGTTTGTTCTTATTTTCGCTTAGCTTAGCATACAAAGATAGCTAACATGCTAGCGGGAATCCCATTATCTGCCTATGGTTTACTAGCGTGCTAAGATAGCAACACTGAAACCACTGAACTGCCCAAGATACACCACGCCACTCAACAACAAAATCCAATTGGTTGGAACATTGACATCAGTTTGTTCAGTTAGAATCCCAGAAACTGGTAAAACAAATAAAAATATAATGACACAACATACCACCCCAACCAAACCTTATAAATTATGTAAATTATATATAAATTGTCAAGCTTAATCAGACAGATTAATCATCCCATTACAGTTTATGCAAAATGACGTACACCCATTTGAATGAGGACTAGGGTTGCAAAATTCCGGGAATTTTCAAAGTTGGAAACTTTCCATGGGAATTAACGGGAATATATGGGAATTAACAGGAATAAACAGGAATTAATGGGAATAAACTGGGAATTTTTAATATGGCAAGTTAGTCTATAACAGGGAACTTAAATGTAGTGGACAAAACCCCATCTTGCAGTCTAATATTAGTTAAAACAACCTGATTTAATACAATTTCAGTCAAATTTCTACCCTGCACATATGTCAATCACATGCACACAGCTATCGGCATAGGCTGCTAGAAATAAAGGAAACCTATGGTGCGTTCATATGCATGGGGAACATTTTTTCCAACCAATCGGATTTTGTTGTTGAGTGGTGTGGTGTATCTTGGGCAGTTCAGTGTTGCTAGTTTAGCATGCTAGTAAACCATAGGCAGAGAATGGGATTCCCGCTAGCATGTTAGCTAGCTTTGTATGCTAAGCTAAGCGAAAATACCAACATACAAGTCATATTGCTTATTACGAAACAAAATGTTAATGTTTGTATACGAAACAGTTTGTATGAATTACCCAAAATTCCCAGTTAATTCCCGTAAATTCCCATTAATTCACATAATTTCCTTTAATTCCATGAAAGTTTCCAATTTGGGATATTTCCAAAATTCCCCAACTTAACTTCCCATGGTAAGTTTCCGAAAAGTTTCCGGAAATTTACCGGAAATTTTCCGCCCCTTTGCAACCCTAATGAGGACAAAAGTGAGCAAGCCCATAACTGGGCAACTCTGTTTGCAAACTTCCCCCAGTTTCACACCAGTTATTCCCACATGAATTGACATTTTCACTGGGAATTTATTTTCCCCATGCACATGAACGCATCATAGGTTTCCTTTATGTCTAGTAGCCTATGCTGATTGCTGTGTGCATGTGATTGGCGTACTGTATGTGCAGGGTAGAAATTTGACTGAAATTGCATTAAATCAGGTTGTTTTAACTAAAATTATGCTACAAGATGGGGTTTTGTCCACTACATTTAAGTTCCCTGTTATAGACTAACTTGTCATATTAAAAATTCCTAGTTTATTTCCATTAATTCCCGTTAATTTCTGTATATTCCCGTTAATTCCCATGGAAAGTTTCCAACTTTGAAAATTCCCGGAATTTTGCAACCCTACTACCAGTATGCCGCTCCAAACGAAACGCTTGTCTCACAATAAAAACGGACGTAAGAAATAAAGGCCTGCCTCGAACACAAGCCTGCCCCAAATTAAGGCCTGTGCTTTGCTAATGACAGTTCAGCTAGTATTAGCATGGTTATTAACTGCCACAAAAGGTTAAAGGTCCTTTGGTGTGACGGGAAATGTCATTTGGTGACACTTTGGCCTGTCACACCATAGGACAAAGATGTCACACGATAGGACAATACCTCCTTAAAAAGCTATTAAAACAAATTAATAAAGTTTGTTAACATACTTTTCATTCTTTTTTGACCAGTTTTGATGATTTTAAAATTCAATAATGACTTAAATTCAAATGTTTATTGCTGTTTTTTGGAGACTACATAAAATGTTCTGAAGTGTTACAGTGGGCATTACTTCAAATTGCCCAGCTTCCCTCGAGGTCAGCGCGTGATATCACGCGGGATCACACGACTTTAATTTGTATTTCTCCAGTGACGCTGCAACAACCCAAACAATCGGCAGATGGCTCTTGTGAGCAGGGTGTCTCGTAAAAAGAAAGAGCCTGGAAAACCTTACACAGACTTCACTACAGACTTTAGCAGACTAGTTTAGAAATAATTTAATAGCCAGAAATATGCCTTCCCTGCCCTAATAAAGAAATATTTGGTTAACTCCATTTAGTGAATGATGAATTTGTGCGTAGCCCAGGCTATGTCCTTCATTTCTTCATGTCTTACAACATAAACAAATGCAATAATAGTCTAGTGAAGTCAGAAATGAGCCTGTCTAAATGCCTCTTGGAAATCGTGGCTTTGGTTTAATGCATGGGGTAACGTGAGTGCGTCAGAAAAAAGATGGGCCTGTCCCTCTCAAAACATGTTAAAATAGTGTGATTAGCAACCAGAAAGAAAAAAAAATCCCGGGGGACACACCCCCGGACCCCCGGACCCCCGTGTTATTATTATTAGGCTATTATGACTGGCCTGCCCCCACTGCTAAAGAAAATCTAGAGGTACGGTCATCTCATTTAAATGGTGGGAACGTCAAATGTAACAAGTAGGCCTATAAGTCAGAAGAGCTACATATGCGACTGATTACACATTATTTCACCTGAACAGTGTTTGAATGTTTGTACTCACTGGAAATCTTGGATGTGCGCAAAGCACATATTCCATTACTGTTATTATCACAGATTTCAGATATTAGTCACCAACTGGCTAATGATGTTGTTATGCATGTACAAAATACAACATTTGAACACCCATATTGCTGCTGTTCATTGTATCTACAGCTGTTAATGTGACTCATATTTCATGCCACATTTCTCTGGCCCCTCAGTTGTGATGCTTTTCATGAACTGGCCCCCATTACAAACTAATTGAATAGCCCTGACCTAGGCTATGTTATAGACGTTCTATGAGGCACCAGGTACTATGAGGAATTTTCATACGAGAGACGCCCTCATTGGTTGTTAGGATATGGAGTAGGGGATTGACAGCAACATAGCCAATCACATTATGAGAGATGCTGAATTTAACATCAACTGCGATGTTTGATTTTAAGCAACGGAGCGACAGAGCACCCACGGTATCGGCGCCTATGAGCCAGAGCATAGGGGAGAACCGGGACGAATGAAGCACTTTTAATTTAAACGTAATTTACAAAGACATCGTAAAACACTGAAAGTTAATATTTTGTCACTAGCAACATACATCTGTCCTTTGTCAAATACAGTTGCATGTATAGCTCTGAACAAAACCGGTCAAGAGTTATTTAAGGAGAAGTCGAACGTGAGTTTTATTTCATTCGTCCCTCCTGGCTGGGACAAATGAAACAGCATAGGGGACGAATTAAGCATCCTACAGCTTAAATTATGTAAACTTCCCACAACTTCAATATTTGACAACGCATCATGAATTGTACTTTAAGTATGTGTTATTTTAGATGCTGCTGGGCTATATGTCTTGGTTCATGTCTGTTCAATTCATTGCCATCATGGTGAAGCGTGTAGCCCATCTCGCTGTTGCATCCATTACAAACAAACATGCAATGTGAACGTCTGGGATTGGGGAGAGCACTACATGCTCTACTGAATAAGCCTGAAGTCAAACCTTTAAATGAAAAACACTCTTTAATAATCAAAAAAATAAACCGCTAATGAAGTAAACTTGTGACCATCAAAAAACATTTATCGCCTGTAACTCCGTGATAACAGGACGTAACAGGAAGGCATTTGGCTGAGCAACGGAGGATAATATGCTCTATATTTTGTCCAAATGATGTCTGTCTATCATCGTTACACTCGGACAAAACCGGAATGTTTCATTCGTCCTGCTTTTCTTCTACGGCTGCAAACGGGATTCACTGGACACCAGGGGTGAAAGTAGTTTTTATTTCTTGGTGGTACTATGATATAGAGTTATAATGCGCGCCGAAAATTTCACTTAGCCTAATTATTTATTATTTATTTATTTGTTTATTTACTGTATTATAGTCTACTTATCAAGCATTCACTAGGACTTCTTATCACTCTAGTATCACTCTTTAACCCACCTGCATCTGTTTTTGATTATGAATAAATTGCAAACACTTAATTTCAACATTTATTTATTTATTTAACCTAGTTACTCTGCTCGCTCCCTCTTCCAATCAATTTTTTTTTATATAGGCTACTGTATATCATTAAACACGTTTCTTTGAGTCATGCCTTTTTATTTGGGAGACTGCAACATACTTCTGTCCGCTAAAAACACTTTCATTATTGCTGCGCTAAGATCTGGTTAAGCCCATTACACGCACTGTCTGTCTCCTGTCTCTCCAGCTAAACACTGCACACATAAAACCAGAATAGGCTATTGAAACATCAACATATTTTTTTTTTAGCCTGTATGTTTTTTTTATTTGGGAGACTTTCCAAGAAACGTCCGTCTGCTAAAACACTTTGGATACCAGTGCGTTGGCTAATTACTGTAGGGCTACTGTACGCCGCTATAGCTTGCTTTCGTTGTCTGTCCAGCTGCACGGGAGGTTTAGACACAATTCAGATACAGTTCAGAGCGATGTATATGAAATATATTTTGGGGAAACGTGTTGCTTCTGGTAATTTGACGTTAGCAGTTGTGTTGTCATGCTGAAAGTGCTATATTTTTCAGAGACAGTATAGTTTTCTTTTCCGCACCCTCTCCAAATATTTTAGTGGTACTCCGTACCGGCCAGTACCGGCTTACTTTCACCCCTGATTGTAATGTAGTCTAACTTGTGCAATCGGCTGAGGTGCAGTGGCTGCAGGACTAAAGCGAACGAGAGATGCAAGAGTGGAGAACAGCTCAGCGCTTGCTAGAGATTACATTTTTTTTAAAGTGCCAGTACAACGTTTGAATCATGTAAATCTGACATCAAATCAACTGAAACACTTCAAAATAAACGTTCAAATAAATCCCAGAGTTCGGTTTCATTAAGGTTGCATTATTAACCTAATTTACATCTGCATTACTTTTTTAATGGAAGGGACCGAAATCCTATTTTTAATCTATTTCCTAATGTTTCGGGCCTACCCGTGTGCGCCCTTTTCCTCCTCTCACAGGTTTAAAGGGTAACAGTGACTGGTGGTCTATTTTAAGCAAAGGATGAAGCAGAGGTTGGTGTGAAAAAGAAGAGGACTTTTATTTGGTCCAGTAAACAATACAAAGGTAGCCTACAAAAGTGTCAATAAACAATGCAAAAGTACAAATGGCAATAAAAAAAGTGTCGACAATAATAAAATGTCCATAAGGCTAAAGGCTTTTAAATTTACAGCAGAGAGAATCCTTGGGATTGGGAAGTCTTGCGTATTGTACGCAGTAATTCGGTGATCTTGTCAACACAGTCTTTCATTTCCTTCCTGTCCACATCCTGTCCATTTTGGGTAGGCCTAGGAGTTACGTGACCAACTTTTAAACATTTCTCGGGGGAGAAACCCCTGAATCCTCTCCCACATAGGACATTTCATGTCTGGGCTTAAGTCTGCAATGTGTTGAGCTCCTAGCAACGTGCCTGCCTAGTCCTACCATGCACAAAAGCTCAATTTAATTGTAAATTCTGTGAAACATATGCATACTTTGCTATTGTTTCAACTAGCCTGTTGTCCATAGCCTGTCAAGAGAGTGGCGCCGGAACGATTTTAAGGCTATTTCGCATAGGCTACTTAATGGTGCTTTTTATTTTTACATAACCTACAATGGCCAGTTCTGACAAAGCCGAAATTACTCCTTTTGAAACAATGAGTGAGCAGGCCGCGCGTTTGTATGGTTATATTGCTTGACATGGGGGATCCCAAGCAGCTTTGTCAAAATGTTAAAAACTATTTTGGCATAGCCTATAAGCAGTTTAATTAAATGTAATGTTAGTTGTAAACAAACGGGCTACTTGGTGAGGCTTGGCCTCACAGATGCGCTCATGCCTTAGATGGCAAGAAAAATCTTCACGATATAGGCCTATTAACTGACCGCCCGATTCACGTTGGCTGGGGGGCAGGGGGGGCCATCAGACATTTGTGCCCAGAGGTCTATGAATTGTTAATCCGGCCCTGCCCCCAATGAATCCCAACATTCCACCTCTGGGACAGCTTAAAAGAAGTTCGAGAGGACTCCTAACTCACTAAGACCTATTTACAAACCTCTTTTCAAAGCGATGCTTTGAAATCCTACGCGGCAGGAGCTTCCATTCGCGAGGAAGCAATGCATTGTAGGCATAACTAACATGCAATAAGGCCACCAACAACAACCAAAACTAAGCTACTCATTGTCAAAATGTAAATTAAATGTAACGTTATTGTGAATCAAATTAAAATGTTCTCCTCTTTGCAAACGTAGGCAAAGGCATAGTGACAGATTAATTTAATAATGTTACAAAGATACTGCATCAATCCGTATGTTTCATTAGGCTACTAGGCTATTTGTTTTGCCTTACTCTTGATTCATTTAGGCTAGGCCTTTTTATTCAGTTATTCATCATCTTCCGTCCTTGTGTAGCGCACGCATTCTCAGACCTGTTACCTGTCACTCATCATCATAAGGGAGGTGTTAGGAATCATTCCCGCGTTACAATCATAAGCCAATCAAGGTGGTCACTTCAGTCAAGCTCGTGCATGAGTAATGACGTCATCCATAGCAACGAAGACTCACTGTTAGTTCAGGAGTTGTCATTTTTCCTTACTAAGAGTAGGTCTGAAAGGCTTTGTGAATAACTTAATAAGAGAAACTCCTAGCTAAAATCTTTTGTTGCTATTTAGGAGTACTCCTAGTGGTAAAGTAAGTGAATATGGCCCCTGGTGTCTAACCCAATGCATAGCCCATTTACACAAAATAATGGTCGAATATTACTGATGTTATTTAAGAACATGCAGTGCGCGTAGGGCACCAAAAACATCTTGCTTGTATAAAAATCATCATACCCCATATTGTGGCGGGTCTGTTATTTAGCCTACTTACTGTAGGCTGCGCAAACCACAGGCCTTTATTTTGGACAAGCCTGCATTCGAGGCAGGCCTTCTGTTGAAGAATTTTAAATAAAGTCTGCGCTAACAGTAATCCTCCTACCCCCGCTACCACAGCTGTGGATAGTGTGGCATGCTCACGTGTTATGTCTCCTCCTTGCAAACTTGACTAGGCCTATAGCGCAACCATTTACGTCTTTATAAAATAACAACTTGCCAGGGACAACAACCTCCTGCTGAACGTCAGCAAGACCAGGAAGATTGTTGTTGACTTCCGGAGAGGTCACACCCAACACCTGCCACTGACCATCGACGGTGCTGTGGTGGAGAGAGTGAGCAGCACCAAATTCCTGGGGGTGCACATCAGTGAAGACCTCTCCTGGACCACCAACACTGCATCACTGGCGAAGAAAGCTCAGCGCCGCCTCTACTTCCTGCGGAAACTCAGGCAAGCAAGTGCTCCACCAGCCATCATGACCACATTCTACCGAGGCACCATTGAGAGCATCCTCTCCAGCTGTATCGCTGTGTGGTGCGGAAGCTGCACTGAATACAACAGGAAAGCCCTGCAGTGCATAGTGAACACAGCTGGAAGGATTATTGGTGCTTCACTCCCCTCCCTGAAAGACATTTACACCACCCACCTCACCCATAGTGACCACAATTGTGAGTGATGCAAGTCACCCCGCTCACAATTTGTTTGATCTACTGCCCTCTGGGAAGAGTTACAGAAGCCTGCGCTCCCGCACCACCAGACTCACAGCTTCATACACCAGGCTGTTAGGATGCTGAACTCTCTCCCCCCTCTCCCCCCTCCATCCTCAGCTACATAACATCCTGGACTTTGGACCCACAATGGCTGCCTTGCACTACTCCACTTGTACACTTGCACACTTTGTGATCCCGTGAGGGAAATTTGGTCTCTGCATTTATCCCAATCCGTGAATTAGTGAAACACACTCAGCACACAGTGAACACACAGTGAGGTGAAGCACACACTAATCCCGGCGCAGTGAGCTGCCTGCAACAACAGCGGCAACTCGGGGAGCGGTGAGGGGTTAGGTGCCTTGCTCAAGGGCACTTCAGCCGTTCCTACTGGCCGGGGTTCGAACCGGCAACCCTCCGGTTACAAGTCCGAAGTGCTAACCAGTAGGCCATGGCTGCCCCGGTAAGGTATGATAAGGGATCAGATTCCAAAAATAATTCCGTGGAAATGCATGGACTCCAGTTGCTGCTACTGGAAGCAACTGGAATCCATGCATTTTCACGGATTTATTTTCCCAGTTATACTTTGCACACTTCTGCTGCTCTTACATAACTTGCACCACTATGCCACTTGCTTACTTCGGTCATACTACCTCAGCCATTTATTGGCCTGACTTTGCACTACTATATTTACTGTCTATGCACAATTGCACAATTTCAACCCAATTTTGCTGCTCTTATTTATTCATTGTATGTGCCTTCTTATTTACTTTGTATTGTTTACTTGAATGTTATGTTTGTCTGTGGACTTAATTGGTAAAATGATGTCTTGTCTCCACCGTGGATAGTGAGAAACGTCATTTTGATCTCTTTGTATGTCTTGGCATGTGAAGAAATTGACAAAACAGACTTTGACTTGATATGCCTTCATATCTTTGGGCTTCATTCAGCATTTTGTTCTTCCACTGGAAATGACTCTTCTACATTTGCTGCTTGCTGCATCCTTTCTGTTTTTATTGTTTAGAAAACGTTTGATGTCTTAAGTTAATGCATTAAACATTGTTTGCTGGGTCATTCCACGTCAATTGAACCAGGGCCCACGCCAAAAAATTATCAGGTGTACCTATGTTACCCAGGAGACACACTGTAAAATTACAAAGTAATCAATACTTTCCAAGATCCAGCCAATTTTACAGGGGGAGGGGGCTGTCGATTTTGGTCGGCCTCTTTTTTTTGTCAAAGTTCACAAGCCCACAGCGCAAGAACTAAACCATGTAGGAGGCTCAAATTTTGCATGCTGGTACATAAATAGGAATAGTATGTAGCAAAATCGTCATGTTTGGTCTGGATAATCCTGCATGGTCATAGCTCTCCCTCAAAGTTGATACAAATTTTATTGGAGTTTTTGGCTGGGCTCTGTTTAGGCCTTCAGAAGACATTTTGTACTCAACATAGGCTCTTGATTTATTTTCCTTACTGGAGATACTGTAAGTAGAAACACTCTCACAAAAAACAATGAACAGAAAATAAATTCCTTCAGGGTCTGAACAGCAGACCTTACAAGTCTCATTTTCAGATCAGCCAAACACCTTGTGGGAATATGCAAATATTTTTTTCATATTTTTTTTCTTTATTCTCCATGATTCTCCATTTAAAAAAAAAAAAAAAAAAAAAAAAACACTAATTTGACTTGTCTTATGCAAATCTTTCTTTTTCACTTTCCACCCTGAACATGGGCAAAATGCACCATTGAGATCAATATGTTTTGTATAGAGCTACCACAGGTTACTCTATACAACCACAGGTGGCACTGTGGTAACTCTATATAAAACATATTGATGTCAATGGGGCATTTTGCCCATGTTCAGGGTGGAAAATAAAAAAAGAAAGATTTGCATAAGACATCCTTTCTGTTTTTATTGTTTAGAAAACGTTTGACGTCTTGAGTTAATGCATTAAACATTGTTTGCTAGTAACCCGCCACAAATAGCTTACAGATTCTTGCGTGCGTACATTCTCTCTCCAAAATGTGCCCGTTCTCTCCAAAATGTGCCCTTAGGTTATTTGGTGGTGCCACTGTAAGGCGTCTTACATACTCGACGTTGCCGACCGGTAGCGTGACAATGTGACGTCAAAATGACGTTGATCTCTCTGGCGTGCCAGGATTTTTGCCGGGTAGCGCATCACTCTATTTTTTTCAGCTGAGCGAATTGCGAAAACCGGAAGATGGACTAGTTTGAGGGCAAGCGAGAGTTGCAGTTCGTAGGACTGTTTTGTTAAAGTCGTGAATTTTTAATAGTTTGCTGGATAAGTTACCAGCGAGATATGCAACACATGGAATTAAGAGGAAAGAATAGAAAAGATTTATTTTCAACCAAAGGATATCTGCTAAGACCTGAACTAAATCTCTTTCCACTTTAGGAAATTACACAAACTCAGCCAACTGCTAAAAAATTTTTAGATTATTAAAATATCCCTCGGGATGAATAAAGTATTTATCTATCGGTCTATCTATCTATCTATCTGCACACACCTTGGAAACTAGATGGTAATGATGGTAGTTGTGAATAGCAGCAACCAAAGTCTGAAGTATCATTACAGAGGCTAACTTTTATTTTTTACTGTCTCTATGGCTTTTACTGCCATTGCCGACAATGCTACAGACAGCTTCTTCTACTGTGTAAAGTAGGTAGCGATAGCCTTTTCACAACAGCGACATCTCTGTTCAGGAGAATATTGCAACTAATGGCGCGACCACCATGTGTGTTCTTGTCTGTCAGCCAAGTTTGAAATCAGCAAGACAAACGGTTTGATAGATATACAAATACCACACACATACACACACACACACACACACACACACACACACACACACACACACGTCATTAACAAATAGATTATATTATATTCCATATCTTTGTGTTGAGAAATGAAAATAATGAATCTACAGAGAAAAACAGTGCCATTTCATTCAATATTTTGTGTCAGTTCTACATTTACAGTACAGGTTTTCATTTTAGTGGCAAGGAAAAGGTGGACATGAAAATAATGTAACCTAGTCAAATGATCAGCAGAATTGCTTCCCCTCTAATAGAATTACTTCAGGACAAAACACGGACAGGCAAATGTATAGTTTCACACACACAGAGAGACAGCACTGACAGTATAGTATATTTAGCTCTTGGAATATATTTCTGAGTAGATTAATCAAAATGCATTTCATTACTTAAAACAGCTATTCCTCAACAGATTAACATCCAGCTCGACTCAACTTCACTGACCCCAACTAGATCGGCACGTAACTTGGGCGTTGTAATTGATGACTGACTTAACTTCTCTGAGCATGTAGCTTCTATTGCAAAATCATGTCAGTTTATGCTTTACAACATTAGGAAGATCAAACCTTATCTGACACAAGATTCCACACAACTTCTTGTTCAAACCATGGTCATCTTCAATCTGGACTATTGTAATTCACTATTAGCTGACTTACCCGCTTGGGTAATAAGATCATTAAAGCTGATTCAGCAGGGCTTAAAATGTATTTTTCAAAATGGGGGGATTCCTCCCTTAGGTTATTCATGTAGGGGGGATTTACACAATTTGGGGGGGGTTCGATTCTGATACCAAGTCAAGAATTGCGATTTCGATACTTTTTAAAAAATGTATTTGATTGGGGGCCCCCACCACCATGACATCATCAGTAATATTGAATATACTGTAGTGGCCATCCTAGATTCTGCTTGACTCATGAAAATGATGGCTTATGTGATATGTTACTAATGTATATTATTTTACTAGTAGCTAAACATATTTAGTTATTTGAATGCTTCATATTGATTTTTAAACTATTACACTTATTACAGGCATATTTTTATTGTGGTGTGTAAGTTTAATTGAGTGCACATTGGTGATGTGTAGGTGTAATTGAGTGCCTGTCACTTTAAGAAATATGTGAGAGTAATTAGCCTTCAGCCTGACGGTTTTAGGCTAGTGAATAAAAGTTGTGCATAGTGCATAAGGATATGTGGATGCAATTCATTATGTTTTCTATGTCATTAGATAAAACAAATGTTCAAAAAACTAACAAGTCGAAGACAATCTTTCTGGGATCAAGTGTTTTGCAATGTTCACTAATGATTTTAGTGAGCATTACTGGCAGACGTGACCTTACCTTGCAGGATAGTTAACATAGCAGAGATAGTTACCATAGCAGAGATAGTTATAGCGCTCTCCAGATGTAAAAGTTTGCCATGTTTGCGTAGCCTATTTGCGTAAGCGCAAAGTGGTTCTCTCTCTCTGTGTGTGTGTGTGTGTGTGTGTGTGTGTGTGTGTGTGTGTGTGTGCATCTGCATTATGCTATGTTAAATTCAAGTCGGTAGTTGATCCGTCCGGTCAATAGCACGGTTAGCACCGCATTCACGCCACTTCATGATTAGATTAACGTCATCAGATAGGCCGTAAAAGTGTATGCGGGAATTTCTCGCACTATGATGGCTAGAGTTGCGGGACTTGAACAAATTATGCGCAATACCCGCAATCCCGCAGTGAAATTTAGGCCCTGAATCAGAATGCTGGAGCAGTATAGTATAAGTATATATACTCTTTTGATCCCATGAGGGAAATTTGGTCTCTGCATTTATCCCAATCCGTGAATTAGTGAAACACACTCAGCACACAGTGAACACACAGTGAGGTGAAGCACACACTAATCCCTAGGCAGTGAGCTGCCTGCAACAACAGCGGCGCTCGGGGAGCAGTGAGGGGTTAGGTGCTCAAGGGCACTTCAGCCATGCCTACTGGTCGTGGTTCAAACCGGCAACCCTCCGGTTACAAGTCCGAAGCGCTAACCAGTAGGCCACGGCTACCCCTTTGTGTAATGGACAGAGGGGTATTCCAGAAAGGAGGTTTAACAAACACTGAGATAAAACTTAACCTCTGGGTTGTCTGAACCTGTGACGACTAAACCCGAGCTGTCGGTTCCAAAACACCGGTTACCAGTTAGTTCAATCAACCCTGTGTTAGATAACCTAGAGTTGTGCGCGTTCACGGCGAACTTATAAAGACATCATCTATTGAGAGTCGAAACCATGAGTGAAACCGGCGAAAGAAAGAGCACTCCATGCGCTCCATCATCGGAAGGGTGAATGTTGGAAGGCATGGGTAGCCTATTGGATACAATTCGGTGCACATTTGGAAAATTTAATAAGTGATGCTGACCTGCCAGTTGGTGAAACTACACTTTAATGATCATCGTGGGTTTGTGTCCAGGAAAAGCGAATGAAGGCGCAGGAACTGCTTTTAGCGCCAAAGGCAAACTTTACGCACCAACCGACAGCTTGCCGATATGCTCTATGTCTCCAACACTACAAAACTCCCAGTCGGAGAGTGTGTGTAGCCTATTAAAAAAATATTTTATCCCAAATGCCATCAGCATTCTTAACCAAACTTAGTGACAACATGCATACCCGGCTGAGCTGTACAGCTATTTAAACCTATTTATTAATTTTCTATAGGCTATGTTTCCCCTTTTTTGTACTGTACTTGTTTTAATTATATCTTCAATGTGTCTGAGATGTTGTTTGTCCATCTGTCTGGTGAGCCAAACACAAATGTCCACTATGGTGTAGCCTAGGCTAGCTAGCCTACATTAAAGATTTATTTTATTCTATTCTAATCCACCATGCGTAATGTAGGGATGGAGAATGCTTTTCAAGTAGGATATATTTAGGATTCAGCTGAAAAACTTGTTTGGAAAAGAATGGATAGGCTAGTCCTATTATGTGATGTCGTGGTCTTATCACCCTCTCACGGTGAATTGCACGGATGAATATTACATGATTTTGTGCTTCTTTGTCAATCGGACCTTTGTCAAAATGAAACTCCATTGTGTGACAAGTGTAAAAATAGCGGCCTGATTGAACATGCACTGAAATAACTGAACATAACCTGAACAAAACCTACCCCCTACCAGGTTAAGTTCAGAGCCTATGTTACCATAGTTACTTACATAGCCTGATCATTTTTGAGCTTTCTGGAACTGAAATCCCAGGTTTACCGTTTACTCTGGGTTTACATACCCAGTTCAGTTCAGAGCCCATGTTACCATAGTTACTTACATAGCCTGATCATTTTTGAGCTTTCTGGAACTGAAATCCCAGGTTTACCGCTACCTCTGGGTTAACATACCCAGTTAAGCCAGTAAACCTGCTTTCTGGAATACCCCCCAGGAATCTGGCCTAAATGAAAGCAAAGCATTTGTTTCTTTAGCCAGAATTAATACTGCTGTTGCAATCACGTCAATCAGGAAAACATAGCCTAAAGTAAAGCGCAAACAGAAGGAGGAGACGAATGTGTCTGCACCAATAACACCATAAAAGTGTTGGTTTGCTGCTAGCTTAATCGTTAATCAGGGAAGCAAATTCATTTTGTTTTTTGAAAACTAACATGGCACTCGACGGTCATATTGGCATCATATCAATTGGAACATTGCTCAATAAGTCATTCAGTGAAGGGGAATATGTGATGCGTCTCAGATATTGTTGTTACTTTCACTCTGCAAAATTATCTGTTGTAGCATCTGCCTAGTGTCCTGCTTTAAATGAAAAAGAGAATAGCCATTTTAAACTGTAACCTTATGTCTCATTAAGACGATGTTGATGCTGTAGTGTGACATATTTTCTTTGTTCTTTTCTTTGTGTGGCTCAGTCATGCTGAACTGGTTAGCCACTCCTGATATAGCCTTAAACTAGGGGCAGCAGTATTATTAGTTTGGGTAATTATAGTGGATGGAATCCACTATCTTTTTACCTTTTCAAGAATTAATGCGACTCTAACCGCTTTACATAGAGACATGTTGAAATAACCGTTCTGAAGGTCTGGAGTTGGGCGAGAGAATTATTATTTCAGATTTTTAAGTTTATACTTTTTGAAAAATAGGGGATAAAAAAAATGTTAAAAAGCTCATTTTTCCCCCATAGACTTCAATGGCTGTGATGTCATAATGGCCTAAAGGCAGCTGCGCTTGTTAAGCTCCCAGAGTGAACTACCAGAGACGGTTGATAAAGCGAGACGATTCATAAGAGGGTAAATTCTGGCACGTTGTGACGTGGGGTTCGAAGCTGTCACGCCTATTTAGGAGTCTAGCGGGAGGTCCAGTGTCTATGTATTCCTATGGGAGAAATGAACATTTTCACAGAATATGACCAATCCCTTAGCCCTACATTCAGCGATGTAAGTTTTGAATCCATTTTCTAGAAGCCACATGTCTTCCTAACATTCCGAAATTGAAGTTGTATTTTCCAACGAAACAAATAAAGACAAAAATAACTTTGTTCGTGGTCTGTCACTGTCTCCTCAAAGCTCTGGTGCACAGCCACCTGTTCTCAGAGGCTCTAGACTCAGAGATGGTTGATAAACTAACCTAACATATTTTCTGCTAGAACTAGTAGACTACCACAAAGTTGCTGAACATGTTATTTCAGGTTTGTTTGCAACAATATATAAGTTTAACCAAAGTTCTTTGCTGCTAGCTAGCTAGCGAACATTCCCATTCACTTTCCGTTTACTATGCTAACGTTAGCTAGCTAGCTAGCTAGCTCGGTTAACGGGGTAAAATGAAATTATTCATTCCGTGTCCGAAAGAGTGTTTCATTGGCATCACACACAAACAATGACTGTAAAATAGTATACAAAATTATATATATGTTATTATTGCTTATTCTGAGAAAAGTTTATGTTTTGACACGCCTATTTAGGAGTCCGGAACAAGTGCCATTTCGTTCCATTGGTGAATCGTCTTGTGATTCATCTTAGTTAACTATAGAATCTTTGGAACTACTACCAGGCTAATCAGAACACTAGCACAGGTGTTTGTATGGACTCAAAGATGAAGTGAGTTGATGTTGGAGGTCAAAGGTCAAAGGTCAAGTTCATGAATACTCTCAGCACGATATCTCAAGAATGCCTTGACATACATGCCTGAAATTTGGTATGAGTGTTTGTTTGGACTTAAAGATGAGGAGAATTGATGTTGGAAGTCAAAGGTCAAATGTCAAGGTCAAAAACACCTTGAGTGTTATATCTCAAGAACGCCTTGACTCACAAGGTTTTTTGGTACGAGGGTTTGTATGAACTCAAAGATTAAGTGATTCAATGTTTTTGTTTTTTTTTATCAGGAATCTCCCCACCAACATTAAGCCAGCAGCTTTCCATCCACTAGTGTAATTCCTCTGGCATTACATTTCTAGTTAAGTCTTATACTCCCCACTACAGTGACCTTTTATGACTTAGGTAAGGCTCTGGGGAATCTGACTGCCATTTCATATAATACCTTACCTATACCTTATACTTATCTACGAAAAGAACAACACAGTTTTCAAGATGGGGAGGGAGGGGAATCATCTGAAGCTGGGACACCTCTGGCAAACACAAATTAAATACATCTCAGCAGTCATGTGACATCATGCCATGAGATCATGTGACTGCCTTGTGTATTAATGCCAGAGTTACTTCCTGTGCACACTAAACAACTGATGAAGGTGTTTGGCTGAACACTGAAATGTGTTTTAAAATTAAACCTTTGTTGAAACTACAATACCTGGATGCATAAATGAATCTCCATAGACATATAAAACCTTGCAAAATTATGCTACAGAGGTTGTTCTAACAACTGAGGTTCATTAGATCAGATTAAGCCAGAAATACAGGCAGTTCTCCTATTGTAAGATTTCTATAATATCTATAGTTTTCTTATAATATTTTAGCCCAAACTACTATAAAATGTATAGGCCTCAACTATGCTAAGCCTAGTTTTTTTTTTTTTTTTTTTCGTTAGGAGATGGAACGAGACTGCCACAAACATCATGCTGGGAACTTTCTGTCACTGGAGGTGGACGATCTGCTAAATTGTACTCTATTCACCTGTAGTGTCACACCTTAGCTTTTGCTTTAAAAGAACAATAGTGTGTAGCCTACTCATGACTGAGAGTTGAAATCCCGTGACATACCGCATGTACGCTAGTTTCGGTTAGTTGCCAGGTGCCCCACCCACAAATTCAATGACCTCTCGCCAGGTCGGATTATTTCAAGAAAGCCTTTGTAAAAATTAGACAAACATGTCTGACAGGTGAGGTCCGCGTGGATTTGGCTGAATTTGAGCAAAATGTAGATTAAAGTCAGACGATATAAAAGCAATTTAATGATAACTGGCATCAAGTGCCAGTGCAAGTGCCAGCCTGAGCGATTAGAGAATTTGACGTAGTTGTATTCATAGAATCGAGTGACAGTTCTAAAAGAGTGATAGTCAAGTGCTAGATAAAGCTGAGTCATGTGCACATTGCACAATAGCCTACATGAAATTAAACAAACACAAAGATATCCCCATGCTTAGACTGACGTCAAAGAAAGCATGCAACATGTTTCAGTGTTGAAGGCGACTGACACGGTTTAGTTTACATGAACTTTGCAACACCGTGATGTGCATTGCTATATTGACTTACCTCCCCAAATGCCGATTTTCAACTGAGACTTGTCAAGGTTTTCCACATAATTACCAATGAACCTGTTCAACAGATCACTCACGAGTGACTCAAAAACCATGCTGTCGCAAAGGTTAGTACATCTTAATGCAAACGGAATATATCCATCTCACGAAATACACAACAACAACGGGTTGGTTCAGTTTCTAAGATCTCTTCCGTCATGATCAATATGACTACGATTGGAAACCGGGAGGCGCACTGCCATCTACTGCGCTGGAGTAGCCTAGGCCTAGTAATGTTTTCCTTTTTAATGCAAGGAAATAAATAAAAATCCATACAAAAAACAGGTAGACTTGTTTTAAGTTTAAAAAATATATATTGTGAATCCGCCCTCTATGCACAAAACTATGGCGTTCCATTAGTGTCAAAAATAATGCCTATGTCGACTAAATATTGCTTTTGTCAACTACTTATGTCCACTGAAGATGTCTATGCAACAATCACTTTATGACAGACGTGACAAAACGGCCTTGTTCATGTCATTGCTCACCTTACAAAACGACACCCCCTAGTGTTGACTGTGATGTTGTGCCATGACTGTTGTTGCACATGTCGTCAAGTATGTTGACTTGCCTGTTGTTACAGTGCATGAAAATGCACTGTACTGTTCTTCCTAGGCTTCTTATTAGAGTGCATGAAAATGCACTCTACTGTTATCCGATTTATTACAGTGCATGAAATGCACTGTACTGTTCTTCCTAGGCTTCTTCTTCTTATTACAGTGCATGAAAATGCACTGTACTGTTCTTCCTAGGCTTCTTTTTACAGTGCATGAAAATGCACTGTACTGTTCTTCCTAGGCTTCTTCTTATTACAGTGCATGAAAATGCACTGTATTGTTATTCCAAGGCATTTTATTATTACAGTGCATGAAAATGCACTGAACTGTTCTTCCTAGGCAACTTCAACAACTTCTTCATATTATTATTATTTTTCCGCTTACCACTTTTTCCGTACGCAATTTCTCTTGAACAGTTTAACTTAGAAACTTCATTCAAACTTTGTAACGTAGGTCTTCAAACAGATCGGGTTGGTATGACTTTTCAACTTTGAAACTTTTATACTTTTAAACTATTAAAGAAAACTTTTAAAAATCCCCATAGACATAACATTGCCGATTGTGACATCATAATACGGCCGTTAAGCAATTAGAATCCTATGGCAGGTGTTCAGGCCACCTGGATCAACTGCCAGTCTCAGGCTTTAAGCATACAAACTGGCCCTATTAAGACTACACATCCTGTTCAACTGCTTCCTCTGCCAAAAACTGTTTCAAAATAAAAGTCCTACAATATTTCACTATTAAACAATTTTAAACTACTGAACTTTTTAACTGTTCAGCCATTGTAACTGTTACTTGTCATCAACTATGACTCCTACCCACTGTAGCTAGTTAGCATAGTTAGCATGTTAGCATTGCTAATATTGTTAGCATTGTTAGCCTTTTTAGCAAAACTGCTAAAAATGATTAGCTAAGTTAACTAAGTAACATGGTTAGCATAGTTAGCATGCTAGCATGTTAGCATGCTAGTTAACATAGTTAGCATAACTGCTAAAAATGATTAGCTAAGTTAGCTAAGTCACATGGTTAGCATAGTTAGCATGCTAGCATGTTAGCATAGTTAGCATAACTGCTAAAAATGATTAGCGAAGTTAGCTAAGTCACATGGTTAGCATAGTTAGCATAACTATTAAACATGATTAGCGAAGTTAGCTAAGTCACATGGTTAGCATAATTAAAATGTTAGCATTTTAACATTGTTTACATGCTAGTTATCATAGTAACTTGGTTAGCATTATTATCTTTGTTAACATAGTTAGCATAACTGATAGCAAACATTGGAGCCATTCCAACTGTTAGTTATAGTCAACTATCTGCCTAAATAATTTAACCATTTCAATGATCAACCTATTTAACTGTTCAGTCATTCCAACTATATTAAACCTTCTCTACCAAGCAAATAATTTAACCATATGAACTCACAAAGTTACAAAGCGAAGTCTCTACCAGCTTTCGGAAAATCAGATCATGCCGCTGTTTTCCTACTGCTTATGTACAAACAGAGAAGTCGGACGGACCCCCCAGTGACGAAGGAGGTCAAGCTGGACTGACCAATCGGAAGCCTGGCTACAGGGCGCCCTTAGCAACGTTGACTGGGAGATGTTCAAGGCGAACTCTGCTGACATCAATGAGTTTACGGAAGTATCATTGAGTTATATCAATATGCTAACTGATTCCATCATCCCAACTGTAAAGATCCGAACCCTTCCCTAACCAGAAGCCATGGGTGGATAGAGAAGTGAGAACGGCATTAAAGACACGCACCATGACTTATAATGCTTTGCTTATTTCAGGGGATATGACGGATTACAAAGCAGCATCTTATAGTTTCATTAGAGCTATTAAAGATGCTAAGCGGCTATAGAGACAGAGTTGAAGCTGATTTCTTGGAGGGTGATCCAGCAATGCAGTGTGGAAAGGACTCGAACCATCACTAGCTTTGAAAGAAAGTCCCTCCTATGATGAATGTGAGTAAAGCCCTCCCTGATGAACTTAATGCTTTTTTATGCTCGCTTTGACATGAAAAACACAGACTATATTGGACTAGCTGCAGCATGTGAAGCAAATGAGGATGCACCTTTCTGTGTCTCTGAGGTCGATGTGAGCAATGCCTTTAGGAGGGTAAATTGTAGAAAAGCTACTGGACCCGGATGGAATTTCTAACAGGGTTTTGAAATCCCTGCGCTGCTCAGTTAGCTCCTGTGTTCACTTATATCTTTAACACATCATTGGCTCAAGAGACAGTTCCTACTTGCCTCAAGCAGTCTGTTATTGTTCCAGTACCAAAAAAAACAAAAGTCCATCATGTCTGAATGACTACCGCCCAGTAGCCCTGGCGTCTACAGTGATGAAGTGTTTTGAGAAGCTTGTGAAAAACATTATCTGCTCATCCCTCCCTGCCTCCTTGACCCCTCCAATTTGCTTACAGAGCCAACAAGTCTACAGAGGATGCCATCTCAAACCTCATGCACACCACCTTAACTCACCTGGAGGAGGGGAATGGGAATTATGTGAGGATGCTGTTCATTGACTTTAGTTCAGCATTCGACACGATAGTACCTCTCACCTTGGTCACAAAGATGAAGGCCTTAGGACTGAACACCACCCTGTGTCACTGGATATTTGACTTCCTCACGAACCGTTCACAAGTGGTTAGAGTGGGGGGTCTGACATCTGACTCATTAACCATCAGCACTGGTGCTCCCCAAGGCTGTGTTTTGAGTCCACTGCTGTACAACATCTACACACATGACTGCAAAGCCAACAGTAGTCATACCTCCATCATCAAGTTTGCAGATGACACAGTGATCTTGGGCCTGATTAGTAACAACAAGGAACAGTTCTACTTGGATCAGGTTGATGAGGTGGCACAGTGGTGTCAATCTAACAGCTTGACACTGAATATCAATAAAACCAAGGAAATGGTAGTGGATTACAGAAGGCAGCAGCAGAACTACAGTTACACCCCACTAATGATCAGCGGGCAACCTGTAGAGAGGGTCACAAGTTTTAAATACCTTGGTGTCCACATTACTTAACATGGACTGTTAACACTCAATATGTTCTGAAGAAGTCCAGACAACGACTCTACTTCCTTCGTCAGCTAAGGAAATTCAAAGTTTCTACATCCATCATGAAGGCCTTCTACACTTCAGCGGTTGAGAGTGTTCTAACTGGTAGCATTATCACCTGGTATGGGAACTCCACAGTTAGAGATTGTAGTACTCTGCAGAGAGTAGTGCGCTCAGCTGAGCATTACTATAAGAACTCAACTCCCTGCTCTACAAGATATCTATTCCAGAAGAGTACTCCTAAGAGCCCAAAAGATTCTGAAGGACTCTTCTCATCCTAACAATGGATTATTCCTACCGCTGAAATCAAGAAGGCGCCTATGTAGTCACAAAGCCAGAACTGAGAGACTCAGGAGAAGTTTTTTATCCCCAGGCCATCCGAACTCTGAACTCACACTATACTGACTTTGCACTCATTCACTCCTCAGCACTCATGACCCCCACACACACACACCCACACACACCTACAAGACTTTTAGCACTTTTACATCCCTCTCCCTATGCTACAGACCTTTTATTTATTTTCTTATTTCATCACACGCCAAAACACACACACACACACACACACACACATATCTGACTTTCTCCAACTTTTGCACACTTTTTTATTTATTATTTTTGATTTCTCCTCCATCTACCCATGTCCTTGATTGCCTAGCCTTTCTGCCCCACACACACACTTACATCATCACTGTCATCACTTCACATACATACAGCACACTGCTTGCTACAGTAAGCCTCCTCTACATACTTGCTGCACACTGCCACCCCCCCCCCCACACACATACACAGCACATTGTCTTCAGGATCTTCTCCAACACACATCCTCTACATACTTACAGCACACTGCCCCCACCTACCCACACACACACTACACACACACACACACACAGTCACTGCTCCACTCCCCTCCCGCCCACACACACATCTTCACTGTCATCACTCACATACATGCTCCTTGTTGGTGCCCCCCACCCAATCCCAATCCTCCCCCACCTTTTTTATGCAGCCCTTGCCACTTAATCTACTAAACCCCTCTTCTACTGCACTTTTTACCCCCAGTAACTATATGCATGTGACAATAAACTTCCTTGTATCCTTGTATCATCATATTTTTGCATTTTCATGCACTGTATTTCCTTCAAGAAATGCTTTTCTAGTTCTTATTCTTCTTCTTCTTCTTCTAACGCGCTTAATGCAGCTTCAACCGTTTAACGTAGAAACCTCATTCAAACTATGTTACGTAGGTCTTACTTAGGACATGGGTGCTATGTATTTTTCAGCTTTGTAACTTTTATACTTTTTAAACTATTAATTAAAAACTAATCAAAATTTCCCCATTGACTTAACATTATGATTATGACATCACAATACGGCCGTTAAGCAATTAGAATCCTATGGCAGGTGTTCGGGCCACCTGGATCAACTGCCAGTCTCAGGCTTTAAGCATACAAACTGGCCCTATTAAGACTACACATCCTGTTCAACTGCTTCCTCTGCCAAAAACTGTTTCAAAATAAAAGTCCTCACTACAATATTTCACTGTTAAACAATTTAACCCTTTAAACTACTGAACTTTTTAACTGTTCAGCCATTGTAACTGTTACTTATCATCAACTATGACTCCTACCCACTGTAGCTAGTTAGCATGGTTAGCATGTTAGCATTGCTAACATTGTTAGCATTGTTAGCATGTTAGTTAGCATAGTTAACATAACTTTTAAAAATTATTAGCTAGGTTAGCTTAGTAACATGGTTAACATAGTTAGCATGCTAGTTAGAATAGTTAGTATACCTACTAAAAACGATTAGCTAAGTCACATGGTAAGCATACTTAACATGTTAGCATGCTAGTTAGCATACCTACTAAAAATGATTAGCTAGGTTAGCTAAGTCACATGGTTAACATAGTGCTAGTTAGCATAACTACTAAAAATGAAAACATTAGCTAAGTTAACTAAGTTAAGTAACTTGGTTAACATTATCTTTGATGACATAGTTAGCATAACTACTAGCAAACATTAGAGCCATTCCAACTGTCAGTTATCGTCAATTATCTACCTAAATAATTTAACCATTTAAATTATTCATCTATCTAACCGTTCAATCATTCCAACTATATTAAACCTTATCTACCAAGTAAATCATTTAACTATATAAACTATCCACCTATTTAACTGTTCAGTCATTCCAACTATATTAAACCTCAATCGAAGTCGCCAAACAGGAAGTGAAGTGATATCTAAGCAAGGCTTTTGCGTATCAACACCAAACTCAGTACATGGTCTCAGGACCCAATTAGGAGAAGGCTCAAGAAATTTGGTGCATTTTGACCACTGTGTGTCGCTATAATCACAGGAAGTATAGTCATATTTCAGCAACGCTTTGACATAGATAAACCAAAGTCTGTACATGGGGTCAGGACCCAATAAGGATGAGGCTCAATAAATGTAATGACCTTTGATCTATAATCACAGGAAGTGGGCTCATATTTAAGCAATGCTTTCACGTATCGAAACCAAACTTAGTATATGGACTCAGGACAACATCCTAAGGAGACACAATAATTTTAGCAACCTTTGACCACTAGGGGTGCTATAATTTGCAACACTTTCTCATATCGACACCAAACTTGGTAAATGGACTCGGGACCACATCCTGAAGATGCTCAATATATTTAGTGACCTTTGACCACTAGAGGCGCTATAATTATCAACACTTTCTCGTATCAACACCAAACTTGGTATGTGGACTCGTGACTGTGGATTTGGTGATGTTTGAGGTGTGCTTATGTGTGGGGGAGCTAGTGTTAATTTCGTCAGACGAGACGAGAGGAAATATGTTCGTCAACGACCTTTTTTTTCATGACTAAGACGAGACGATGATGAGACGTCAGTAATGTCCTGAAACACTGACTAAGACTATCTTAAGATGCATTATTGTTGACGAAAAAAGACGAGACTAAAATGTTTTGCATGAAATAAAAACTAAGATAAAATCTCCCTTCATGTTCGTCTACAAAATGAGAAGACAGAATATCTAGCTGTTACATTTTCAAAATATTCGAATGAGTTCATACATAACAGCTTTCCTGTAGGCTAGTCTACGTGCTGCTGCTGCAACCCTGTGGCTGCAAACTAAAACTACATGGAACAAGAACACTGGAGATTTCTGCCAGAGTTAGCAAGCTAACTACCTAAGCTTTATGCCACTGCTACATACCCAGAAGTTGACGCTTCTCTCATACAAATTAACATCCCCCAGAATGTCCATACGAAAATGTTCAGCATGTAATGTCAACTATTCATCTAGTTAGACTGATGATGCAAAGTTTGCTAGCAAGTAAGCTAATATAGAAAGTTAAGCTAGCAAGTTAGCTATGGCTAAGATGGAGAGTCTGTTTGGGGAATGTGTTGTGTTTAAGCATATCGCCATCTAGCGGCGGAATAAAACATTAATACATTGGCCTACGACAGTGTTTCTCAAACTATTTCAGTTTCAGGACCACTTAACTAACCCTAGCTAAAAAAAAAAAAAAAGATTAGACCTACTTCAACAGTAGCCTATAATTAGTCTATAGGCCTACTCACTGAACCACCTTGCTTATTGTCTTTGCACTTTGCTTATTGTGTCAGAGGATTCATTCTGTATGATTTAATTATTCTGTTTGGATTTAACTACAAGTTATTTGGCAAACAACTCATCTATATTATATTTTACCACGTCTGCTCGCGGACCACTTGGTGATCCCCGGACCACACTTTGAGAAACACTGGTCTACGAATATGACAGTGGTCCAGTCAAATCTTTTACTGTCTATGGTCAAATCCCAGCCGAGCTATAACCGTAGCTCGACTTACCTGTGCATGTAAACATACGGACTGACAAAAAATCAGAATGAGTAATTATAACAGACGAGTAGCCCTGTGGACACACAATATTGTTGGAAAATTGAGATGTGTGAAACACTATTTGACTCAAATGGTAATCAGAAATAATTTGTTTTTAAAAAAAAAGACTAAAATGTGTTGACTAAAACTGACTAAGACTAAGATACCTTTAGTTTTCTTTTGACTAAAACTAGACTAAAATGACGAGACTTTTAGTCGACTAAAACTTGACTAACAAAAATGATATTTGAATGACTAAATATGACAAAGACTAAAAAGGACATTTCGTCACAAGACTAAGACTATGACTAAATTAAAAATAGGTGACAAAATTAACACTAGGGGGAGCTATTGGGTTGTGTGGGGGAGGAAGTTTATCTGTGTTTATGTCTGTGTGTGGGACGGTGGGGTAAATTGGGTGTGTGTATAATGTAGCAAAATTGGGTTGTCATGACAACTCCTGCTCAACTGCTTGGCCCCCTCATTGCTGCTTGCAGCTATATTTCTATTTGTTCTTATTATTAGGGGTCCGAGCAGCGTAGCTGCAGGACCCCTATTGTTTCTGTACCGTTCATTTTTGGCCAAAATTCTGTAAAAGTCATACTGCAGCCTAAACCGTAACTCCAAAACTCTTCAAATGTTCAGGTATGGTTACCAGTACCCCCCTCTGCCCATAACCCAAAATTTGGGGTACTGCACCCAAAGGTGGCGCTACTGAAAAAAAAAGTTAATTATGCTAATTTCTCAATTTTTCAAAATTCTTTCATAATAGTAATCCCTAAACTCAGATGCATCTTTTTGGCCCTGGTCTTATGGTCTAAATTTTTTTACTTTTGACACAATTTCATGGAAAAGCCAAACATTATAAAAAGTTTCACACTTCAAAAATAATCAAATCTTCACCAAAATTCTCACAGACAATGTTTAGACCAAGCCTAACAAAAGTTATCGCTCAGAATTTTGATATTTTGTTCCATTTATAAGATATAGGCAAATAAAGTTAGACCACTTAGGCCATTTTTCCTAGATCACCTATATTCCTATAAACATAAGTCCTAGAAACTTCACATTTTCAAGTATTGTTACCAGTACCCCCCACTACCCATAACCCAAAATTTGGGGTACTGCACCTAAAGGTGGCGCTCTTGTCAAAAATGCTTATTTCTCCTTACCAGATTTTGTGTCAAAAAAAATAAAGAATACTTATAAAATAGCAAGCAAAAAAATACAAATCAAAATACCAAATAGAAAAAATCAAACAAAAAAATTTAAACTCAATTAAAAAATACAAGATTGCAATGAAATCATTTGGGTAACCGTGTAACATATTTGTCTTTGCCTCTTTCTCCGTTTTGTTTGATGCTGTTTTCTTTGATTACGATTCCAGCTTTCTCGTTTTATTTATTTGCGGTCCCTGACGTTTTGACACAAACGTGTCTGGGGGTTGGGATTTCCTTGGGTGCATTCCCATTGGCTTATTTATGTTTGACGGACAGCTAAGGAAGTGTATGAAGCGAATGCCGTACTCTGCTTCTGATTGGTTGTAACAACGTCATCACCGGTGCGAGTTTTGAACAGAAATACACCTTAATCATAGACAGTAAAAGAAAACCTTAATGGCAGAATGCAATCCGAGGTAAGGCTGGACATAGGCAAGTTTACGATTCTGTTTATTATTAACAATTGTAACTATTACTGATTGTACATTGTTGTTTACAGGAGCAAGTATGAACTGAGTTCTTACAAAGAATACAAAAAGCTCCAGGTTAAATAACACGTAGGTCATCAGTAAACAACAATGTACAATCAGTACAATGTACAATGCTCCTGTAAACAACAATGTACAATCAGTAATAGTTACAATTGTTAATAATAAACTGAATCGTAAACTTGCTTAGCTGTCCGTCAAACATAAATAAGCCAATGGGAATGCACCCAAGGAAATCCCAACCCCCAGACACGTTTGTGTCAAAACCAAAAAAAATCAAAAAGTCAGGGGGCTTAAACGAGAAAGCTGGAATAAATCAAAGAAAACAGCATCAAACAAAACTAAGAAAGAGGCAAAGACAAATATGTTACACGGTTACCCAAATGATTTCATTGCAATCTTGTATTTTTTGATTGAGTTTAATTTTTTTGTTTGATTTTTTCTATTTGGTATTTTGATTTGTATTTTTTTGCTTGCTATTTTATAAGTATTCTTTAATTTTTTTGACACAAAATTGATTCCATAAAAGTTCACATGTGGGTTGGTTTCTCTGCTGATGTGTTTTGACTGACAGCTGAACTACAACTTGCCTCGAGACTGCTCTGGTTTTGGCGGTTTTGATGTCGCATCAGTACAGTGCTGTGGTGGACTCGTGAAGTGAGCGGTAACTTGATGGTGAGAACAACGAACTCAAAAAAGTGTAAGTATTGGCTGTATTTGTTGTCTAGACCTTTTGCTGATTTGTTGTGTTAATGGAAAAGTAAGACTCAGCTCTGCTAGTAGCTACGTAAGTTTAGCTTTTACCTCATAAACAGACTGTAACGTTATAAAACGCTTACTAGTAGCTAACTTGTTAACGTTATCCATCTAGCACTTGCTAACAAACATATTTTCACATTATTTATTTCTGCGTCACTCTATTAGCCTAACTTGCATGTACGACGGAGTATTAGGACCACACACGAAGGGTTTTTTTTTTTTTGTTGCCATGATTAGAGATTAAACTCGACTGTAATCTCCATCGCTCCAAAGTTAGCTGCCACCGAATCCGGACAGTCAGACTCTAGATGCTAACGTTAAATTAGCTACTAACCGTTGGATGACGACTCAACAAAATTCCTTTAGCCGGGTGAAATTGTACTTGAGAATTGGGTTTAACAACAACTAGGTTAGTGCTATACTAACTAGTTTTGAATGTCAAGAATAAGAAAGACAAAATGTCGAGATTAAATTTCGACTTCAGAGTGGACATGGCAAAAATATTTCTTTCATATTTGGCCCCTAAAGTTAACGTTAACGCTACGCTCCACTTTAGAATCTTTGGTTAATACTCTGTCGTAGCTATGGGTATGTGTGTGTGTGTGTGTGTGTGTGCGTGCGTGCGCGTTTGAGAACCATGGACACCAAAGATTTTTTATGGACACTCACTGCCAGCTTGGGGCAGAGAACTTAAGTGTGTGCGTTCACGCGCCTGTGTGAGATAGCGGGAGAGACAGACAGAACTCATGAAAGAATAATGGTAAAGTAAGATTCCGCTATGCTAGTAGATACATAAGTTTAGCTTTTACCCCATAAACAGACTGTATAAACGCGTACTAGTAGCCAACTTGCTACCATCTAGCTAGCAAAGGTATTTTTACGTTATCCATATCTGTGTCACTCTGTTAACAGGCTAATTATCTACTACAGCTAATTTTCAAACCTGTACCAAAACACATTTTTATTCAAACATCAAGTCTGCCTCAAAATACAACAGAGAAATCATTAACTCAAAATGTCATTGTGGGGAAAAAAACAAAAAAAAGCAATGACTGCGTAACAGTGCAAATCAGACCTTTCAGAATAAGGATAATAGCCTAACGCTAATAACAAGCCTTGCCAAAATTATGGGTCATTAAGTAAGAATACAAAATAATTGTTAGATTAAGTAGATTATGTTAAAATGACATGGACATTAGGCCGAACTTCCGACGTATTTTTTTTTGCACACACGCTGGCTCTGCCTGCTGCGCTGCCTGCACATTCAATGTCCTCGGCTTCGCGAAATCAGTGCATATTCGCGCCTAATTATAGAACGTCAAAAAGAAACAAAGTAGCTGCATGCAGTCGACTTAACCTCTCTACAGACAGTTTTTAATGTTTATCAGAAAATAACTACTCAGTATTCTGATTGAGTATAATTTTCGGGACAATTAGGGCAGGATTCGGGATTCGGGACAACTGCTTGGATATCGGGACTGTCCCGAATTTTTCGGGACGTCTGGTCTGATTTGCAGTAAAGAATAAATACAGTAAAATAGAATATTATTTATTTACTCAATATTGTTTACAGGTCTTTCCCAGGATTTTTCAAACGGAGACCTAACCGCGCTGTCATGGCATTCACAAAGTCACCAAAGGTGGCCAAAGTCTGGAGGCCTTTTAACTTTTCTGTATTTCTCTTACGCAAAAACTCTGACATGACCCCCTCAGCCGAGCAAGACCTACAACATATGCAGGCAGGTCTTGGTAAAAGAACACTCTTAATGGGTGATGACATGGCTCACTCAGAGGTAAGATTTTTATTTCTACGAAAGTCAGGAAATGGACCTTGTCTATCGCAATTCAATCCATAATGTACGCTCATATTTTTTAGGGCTGGCTCTTGTACAAAGCAGCTGGTATGAATATCAATTAATAGAAACTCAAACATGTTTTGATGTAAAATTACTTTGAAATTGTTGTGGAATATTTCTCATAGCATCATTCTTGAACAGGTGGAAATGGACGAAGGCATCTATCTGTAGTACCCCCTGAATCTGAGGGATACACAGGAAGTACCATCAGAAGCGCGTCTGTAGGTGGGAAAACCATGTTGTACATTGTCCCGTTACAGGAGGAATTTGATCTAGTACCTCTTGCCTGTGATGCCCAGGAGTTTTCCCTCATGCCCAAAGCTGAATGCAAGAATTGCTTTAAAGTTATGCCACTGCAGCTTCTTGCTCTCCATGTAAAACAATGCGATGTCCTGGAATGTGACTCAGATTCAGAACCAGAGGTAAAGCAATATTGACACTTAATGTGTAACTGCTTCCTAGAAACAACATATGAGTACCTTCCTCAAAATGTAACTCTAAGGACAGAATAGGAGAATTCCCCCCAAGAATTAACCCATGCAATTACACAATGTAGCTTAAGTATTCATTTTTGTGTTCTCCTAGCCAACACAAGGACAGTGCCCTGTATGCCAAATGGAATATCCAGTTGTGGAATTGGAACAACATGCAAGTTCCTGTAGGGAGCTGGAAATTAACTCGAGAAGGTATTGTTAAGTATAATATTTTCATGAGACATTCATACTCTGATGAAATTGCAATTATTGGTGCTCTAAGCGATGTCATACGTTTCTTAGGCTAAAACATTTTTTGTCACTTAAAGCAAACATCACCTCACCATCCGCTAGCTGCCTGTGTCCTGAATACACTGTAAAAAACACAATCTCTGTGGACAATCCAGGCTCCAAAAACAGCCACAAAACTATTTGGGCAAACCTTGCCCATAAAAACATAACAAACAGTTCCAGCAAATCACTGACGAGATGCGTGTTTAGGAGACTTTAAATTGTAGGGGAGAGAGGGGGAGGAAGTAGCGAGCTAGCTTTCTGTTTTGTTTGAACGTCAACAGAAGTAATGTTACCCAGCATCGTTTAGAGCGCCTTTAATACAAATGTTTGATTGCGGAACCAAGGTTCTGCCGTGTGGCTTCTCTCCGTGTAAAGATTATTTTTTGTCTTTGCAGAGCTGCAGACCATGATGGCAATTGCAACATGTCAAGTGAAGCAATGCATTCTTTTCAAAGGTAAAACCTCCTCTCTTAAGCTGTTCTCAAGACTGCATGATCTGTATTGTTTACTGGGAAAAAAAAACAGTTAACCCAGTAACTATCAGGTTCCGTTTTTAAACGGAATTCCGTTGTTGTTTTTTCAATCTGAAAACGAGACCCACGCAATTTGTACAGATCCGAGTTTTTCAGAGAGTCGGTCAGAGGTCACAGACCATTGTTATGTAGGCTATAACAGGCCGCTGACAATGACGACGGGTTTTATGCTTCACATCTTTCCAAATATCACGCCGCAAGTAGCCTAGTCCGTTTACTAGTGGATTTTCCTCAAAGGTATCAGTAAAGCATTATCTAATTGTTTGTTTCCCTGTTCACTTATGTTGTTAAAATAAAAGTTCAGAGGATGTCTTGGACTGGATCAGTTACCAGGTGGATGAAGGCAGCACATTTCCCCTTTGTGTGAGAAGTGACCTCTTTAATAGAGGAATGCAACAGTGGCAACGGCAAAAAAAATCTTCCCCTAAAGGCAGACTGAAGGTTACTTTTTTGGGGGAATCCGGCATTGACACAGGTGCCCTGAGTAAAGACGTTCTAACAGGTACAGTTGTACAGTATATCACTGCAATTTTGGACATTATTAAAAAAAATCTAATAACAGATAATCAGTTTTTTGTTTGTTTGTTTTTCAGAGATGGTTGCAGGGATCGAAAAAAAACTTTTCACGGACAGCTCTGACAATAAGGGGAAAAATCCCCTTTACTGTCTTAACAGCCTGGATAACAACTACTGTACTTCAGGTACATAGTTTAGTCCTTGTGTACTGTAAATAATTGCATTCCTGAAAAGTTACTTTGATTGAAATACAGTATTGTTGTTATTCTCTTGATATTAGGACTGCAGGAGAAGTTATGGCGGCTAGCATGGCACAAGGTGGACCTCTCCCCAACTGTATGCGTGAATGGTGCTATCGATACCTCTGCTCTGGTGATTCAGACAGCATACAGGTGTCAACCAGTGATGTCACAGATTTGGAATTGTCACAGCTTATAACTGAGGTAATGTAAATTAAGTTTATGAACTCTGATTCACCTTATTATAAATCTTGGGATTCGCGTCGGGGCCGTTTTACAACCTTGACCGTGCATTAACTTCTGTGAACAGACCACCGTGTCGTCCATTATCCCTTACTTGTTAGTTCGTACCTATTAAAGTTTAGTGCTAGAAATATAGTGTTATTATATATAGTGTTAACTTATGTGCCATCTCTTTTGTGAAACAAAGTCAACGCTAAATTCATCCAGGATAACCAAAAAATCCCAGTTTAAAATACCTTATCCAGGTTTTGTGAAATCCCCCTCTGGAACTTGCAATCTACTTCCTTGCTGGAGCGCTGGTGAATACAGGCCAAGGTCCATAGTGTGAAACTGACTAGTGAACTGACTTGCGACTTTACATAAAAATATTATATTCTTGTACAAATTTCCTTCTTTAGTCAATTATATTGCACTGAGGACACTATATTGATTGTACACTGATCTGAGTGATGAGGTTCCACAGCATCTGACTGTTGGCAAAATCATGCAGTGGATGACCGGACAAGCGCATAAGCCCCTTCTGCCAAGCGAGAAGAAGGACTTCAACATATATGTGAAATTCCACCATGATTGTGACGAGAGTCATACAATTTGTTTTCCAACTGTTAGTGCCTGTAGCCGCACAATAACATTTCCAGTTGCTCACCTGACAACATTTGATGAGTTTAAAAACGTAATGAAACTTGCTCTATCCTATGGGCAATCCTTCTACAGAGTGTGAGCCATTTCACTGTTCTTGTTCAGCACTTGGTTCTGTTACTTTGGTTAGTATCTGATTCTAGTAGGAATTCAAAAACATGAAAATGGCTCTGGGTGATGTGGAAGTATACTTTGTCAGTCTGTTTGTCTGTGTTATACAGTGTGTGTTGTTTTTCGGTGTCAACTTTTAAAGTAAATGAGCTGTAAACATTTTTGTTTCAATAAAATGTTATGAATAGTGCAGTGGAGTCCTTTATCATTAATCACCATCACAATGAAAGTAGTAAACCATTAACATATATGCTCTTTAATTTTATTTGGATGGTAAAAGAGGATTTATGTATCTCACAGCTTCCATAGCAGCTGGAGACGGCTCATTTTTAGGGACTTCAGTCTCCAAACTATATTCAGATTTAATTTAATTCAATTCAATCTCTGTACAAGATCAAAAGTCTGTATGTACAAATCCGTATGACACAGTGTGGAATGTAAGGGATTAATTGTTTCCTCAAGAACCGCAAAGTTCGTATCTGACAGGGGGCAGGGAATCTCGGTCACCACCACTCCATCTTCAAGGTCACCAGTGCAGTCAGGAATAGGTTCTGTTGGCTGAAAAACAGCAAGTAACTACACGCACGGAGATGAGAAGGGTATGTATCAACTAACTCTGGAGAATACAGCAAAAGTCAGCGCGTTCCATTAAATGGAGTGTTTTGCGAATCAAGTTAAACGTACCTCTACATCTGGTTCAACCACAGGTGTTTGTAGCATCCCAATGTGCCACAGCTGGTCTGGAGATAGGTTTCCCTCTGTTCTAAGAGGATGCTTGTCCCAGCCACTCGAGAAGCACTTCAGATCAGATCTCAATCGTGGGAGAATCACAATGTACACAAAAGAGGTGCATCTCATCTGATAGGTCGACCAGCCCCTCTTCTTCCATTGAATGTAGCACTTCATAGTAGTTGCAAGTGACAGCTGACCACACATCACGCCAGAGTCTCTCTATTCTACAGCATCAGAATATATTGTGAAAAGAACAATAGTAAACCCTCATAGCACAAGCATGCAAATACGGTAAAAGAAAGACACGTATAACATGTACTGCTTTGACTGATGACCGTAACTCTTACCTTTGATTGTGGACGCTTTTGCCAGCAATGAAACTCCCACGTCCAGTTCCTCGCACTGAGAACATGCATCGGGCAATGTCGACATTTTCGACTCCTTGGTCACCACGTACTCTACAAAACAATTATACCAGTCATCATGCAATGAGTTCTGGTGTGGCCTAAGATCCGCAAATAGTAAAGCTCTCCAGAGCCTTGATTCCATGCCTGTCAACATTTAGCTTTCCAAAAACAGGAGATTTTTTTTTTTTTGGGGGGCAGCAGTGTTTGCATATTTAACATGTTTCATACACGCGTTTTCAACACTGTATTTCAGTTGTTGCTTTCACCTTACCGAAAGCCTATGCATGCAAGAATGTATCCACCAGCTGCCTGCCTGCAGCCTTCTTCCAAAACTGCTTGCTGTCAGATTCGGTTCCGAGGACACAAGTTGCCAATTGTGTATCAAACCACACTCAATAACAGTTTATGTGATGTGTTAATCAATTAAATTCCCAACAATTTGACAACAGCTACCTCTGGAGTAGGCTATTCAACAAGCTCGCTTGCTTGCGAGACTCAGGCTGCGCAGCCGACACCCGCTTTCTTATTTTTTAGCCTATGACAAAATGGTTGAAATTGAAAGTAAGTGATTGTGTAGGGTGTAGTTCATACACAATCTGGTAACCTGGGAGAATGGATCAATGATTTTAAAATGAAGTTTGATGGCCATGCAAATTACGGGAGTTTTCCGGAAGGAATATCAAAACGGGACGGTGCTGGGAGATGACCTTGAAATACGGGAGAACCCAGGAAAACGGCAATGTTGACAGGTATGCTTGGTTCCCAAGTGTGGGGCAGGTCCCACTGGGGTATACAGATATGGTACATAGAATAGAACATTCTATAGAATAAGAGGAGAAGTGAGGGAGGATATAGGGGACTAGTAGAAAACATTAAGTTAAATAAGTGTAAAAATAATCATGTAGTGTTAACATTTTTAGGGTAATGGATGACAAGGGGGGCTTGAAAACCCCTAACAGAGTATTTGAGAACCACTGCACTAATTAGTCCTCTCAAGACAGTATTTCCTACCTTGACGGCCAAGAGAAAGCAGTTGAGGCTTTGTTGTTTGCAGCAGCATCAAGATAGAAGCTCTGTGTAGAAACAGGATTGAACAAACAAAAATATATTTCATGCCATGTAAATCACTGTGACCTTTGTTTGTTTGTGTATTTTGTTAAGTTCTTTCTACATACCTTCCTTGAGAAGCCATCAATTCCACCAAATATAACAATATTATATCTGAGAAGTACAACATTTTCAGATATTTTTGCTACTTGACAAAACTGTACACAGTATATGTAGTAAATGACAGTGTGTGTGTGTGATCACTGACCTGATTAATTTATGGTTAGTGTCTACATGAACCAAAGACAGTGGTGCAGGGACACTATAGGTTCTGCGCGCTACAAATCCAACTTGTATCATCCTGGCCAAAACTCCAGCTCCATCCACACGCTCTACACTACTCCTAACTCTACGCCACTGCAAACGGTAGCCTCTGGCTAATAGCTCACCCTTAACCAATCTATACCCAGCATGGGGCATTCTTGATTTTATGGACCTCACAACACAATCAAGTTCATCGTCAGATATGTCGGAATAACATCCACGAACAGAGAGACCATTTTCCTTCATTCGCCTGTACATTGTTCTTCTTGAAACACCATACAAGTTTGCTAGAAGACCTATAGGTAGTGCATTTGAAAGGAGGCCTTCAATAGCATCTGCAGCTATGCTTAAGCGAGGCCGTCCCAGCTCTCCCACAGTCAAAGTTACAACATCTGATACATTAACTGATGCTTGTTGAGCAGATCTAGCTGGCAAGCTAAGGATGTCAATCAGCTGCTGTAGGCTGTTGAGTTCTAGTGGGATATTTAATTGGCGTAATGCCATTGTTGCCAAGGAGAGCTCCTGCTGAGCCACATCCAAAAGGTAATCTAGATCTAACGTTTCATTTCTAAGAATTAAGCTGAATCTTGCATGAATTCTCTGTAAGATTTCATCTCGTACTTGCTCCTGCACACACAGACAACATCCAACATCAGTCAAAATGACCTTTTTGCACAACTGAACTCATCATCATCATCACATCATAACACCAGTGCATGTAGAATTGCAGTACTGACTAGATGAGCCCAGTTGGACACTTCCAAAGTATAGTGACATTGAGATGCATAAAACACAGATGGGCCATGAACTGCTTGTAATTGAATAGACTATGCACTAGCTTACCTGGGACTGCATTGGAGCATTGGATCCTACTGAAGTCCCACAACAAATCTATACAGAGAAATAGCAACAGATAAACCATCCTGAGCAGTATGACCAAAAAGGTCAAACACCTTTTTTTCCCCATTTTGAAGTGTTCACAGTAAATCTGAGACTTTCTTTACATTATCCCTTTTGTATATGAGTATGGTGTCAGAGAGGCTAGTTAGTAACAATTGGTCAGCATACAAGGAAATGTATTGTTTCACTGAATAAATAATGTAAAAATTAGGGCTGTCAAAATAATAACTCGTTAAATTTAACACTAATTAATCACATTTCATAGTGACGTTTGCCCCAGTGTAGTCTGGCTACAGTGACTGAAGGAGGCAGACGAGAAAGCACTGCTTTGAATGAAACGTTTAGCCTAGGCCTACGTTTTAAAAAGAACGCCCAGACCTGTTGACAGTAGCATCAATCTACTATTTCTGCAGTAAGGAATTTCCTTTGCCTACCATAGGAGTTCGTCAAGTTTGAAGTAGCACCTCAATGCAAAACAATCCGGAATTCGGCCTACGAGTTATCAAACCTCTTGATGATAATAATGCTGACTACATTTGTTGCACACTTGAAACCAAATGTATTCAAAAGTATGTGGAAGGTGGTTACATTTATTTCCATTCCAATAACTTCACACATTACATTTCCGTTTGCACTTGTAGGCTATGCTGCTTCAATTTCTTTGTTCCTACTATTTTGTTTATTTTCTTGAACTGCTATTTCTTATCCTGGACTGCCACCTACTGGATAGAAAAGGCAACAACCTAGTAATTATGTGAATAAAAATCTACATGTTTGAATGGCCAAAACAAGGATAAATCATAGATGGTATTCCACACATTACCTTGGCGTTAGGGTAGCCTACTCTGTACATGTCATTGACGTTAACTTTAGGGCCAAATATGAAAGAAATATTTTTGCCATGACGAGATTAAAACCTACATGTCCACTTTGAAGTCGAAATTTAATCTCAACATTTTGTCTTTTTTATTCTTGACATTCAAAACTAGTTAGTATAGCACTAACTTTGTTGTTGTTAAACCCAATTCTCAAGTACAATTTCACCCTAATGTTACTACACAAGGCATTTTGTTGAGTCGTCATCCAAAGGTTAATTTAGAGTCTGACTGTCCGGATTCGGTGGCAGCTAGCTTCTAACTTTGGAGCGGTCGAGATTACAGTCGAGTTTAATCTCTAATCATGGCAACAAAAAAAAAATACCCCCTTCGTGTGTGGTCCTAATACTCCGTCGTACATGCAAGTTACGCTAATAGAGTGACGCAGATATAAATAATGTGAAAATATGTTTGTTAGCAAGTGCTAGATGGATAACGTTAACAAGTTAGCTACTAGTAAGCGTTTTATAACGTTACAGTCTGTTTATGAGGTAAAAGCTAAACTTACGTAGCTACTAGCAGAGCTGAGTCTTACTTTTCCATTAACACAACAAATCAGCAAAAGGTCTAGACAACAAATACGGCCAATACTTACACTTTTTTGAGTTCCTCTTGTTCCTCAAGCTATCTTCACCACCAGAGAATGCTAGAAGCTACCGCTCACTTCACCGTCGACACTCCAGTCCAGAGCAGTTTGTCTCATCATCCGAGGCAAACGAAAAGACAGGCAGCGCAAACGCGAGAGACAGAATCGCATCTGTAAAGCCAGCAAACAAACGAATGTTGTCACCAAAAGAGAAGTTATTCAAACAGTTAAAGACAAATTTATTTTGCAACTACACAAATAATTTGTTTGCGAGTTTTTATTTTTTTCTTTGACTTGTTTTTGTTTTAATTTTGTAGGCTATTCCATATTTTGATTCATTGATTTTTGTTTAAATTTGAAAAGTATTGTTTGAACATTTTGTCACATATTACACTCCATAAGTGAGAGGTTCGTTCTTTTTACGGACTCTGAGACGATTAAGCATTTCTGCAAATAATGCATTTTCTTGTCTTACAACTTTGGTGAGCTCAGCAACATCAAAGTTGTTCTCCCAGAGATTGGCTCCTTCGTTTTCAGCAAAAAGGGGTGTGCCTTTCACTGGCTTCAATTGAAAAAAAATCACCAACACAAATCACAGACACTTTTCCAAACAAGGAATAATCACCAGTTTGCTTAATTTGACGCAGCCTACCATGAATGTAGGCCATAAGACGGTGGTCAACCATTGATACATACACAGCACATTATTTCATCAGGAAGCTTCTCCAACACACATCCCCAACATACTTACAGCACACTGCCCCCAATACACAGCACATTGTCTCATGAGGAAGCTTCTCCAACACACATATTGCACACTGCCCTCTCCCCACATACACAGCACACTATCCCATCTCCCCTGTCATCCCCCCAACACACACACCAAGACCCCTGGCAGTTGGGTTAGCCCCTTGAGCCGTGGATCTGCCCAAGGTTTCTTCCTTGGTAAGGGAGTTTTTCACTGCATTTCTTACTTCCAGTAACTATATGCATGTGACAATAAACTTCCTTGTATCCTTGTATACTTCATCAATGATCAAAATTTGCAAACTGCCCATTTTGGTTCGTAAAGAATTGACTTTCTCATCACCTAGTGGTTGATACGGCAGTTTGACATTTACACCAATGGAGAAAGTATTGTGAATTGTTGCAGCGCCAATGTTATATGCAGCCACTCCTGTAGGTGCTGTTAGAAGCACAGTGAGATCCTCAGGATTTTCAGCAATCTGTGACAACAGCCTAGTAGATTCGTAATGTAGCCTATCGCTTTGATTAAATGGCTCTTCCCTGTTCCTGCTCCACCACTAATGAATAGTCGCAATGGTTCAGGATTTTGCCCAAACAGTTTCTGCAAACACCATCTACGTACAGCATAGAATATTGCAGACTGTTCTTCATTTAATGATCGTAATAAATGCAAAGCATCCTCTCTGGGCATTGATACATGATTTGTTTCCAAAGTGCATGTAGCCTGTGGGTTTGCGGTCAGGTCAGGAATGAGTTTGTCATCATTATCACCTTCATCATCTACAACTCTGTCCTTCATCAGATCCAAACAACAAAGACGCTCCCTTTCTGTTTCAGGACATATCTGAGCCCAGGCATCTTCTAAGTCAATGTTGTCTTCCAGCAACTGTTTAGCTCTGTCAATCTCATCACTTTTTCTTTCAAATAAAGATTTGTTGGTATCCACAATTGACTGTACTCTTTGGACATCAATGCCACATTTCACTGCACCATTTTTATAAAAATCATCATATGTATCAAACTGGGGTGGTTTCAAGTGACAGTCTTCATAGTAAGGCAAAAACAGTTGCAACAACGAATGGAAGTACTTTTCTGGGTTTTTGGTGGGAGAAAATCTGGGAGTTGGCATGACGGGACGGGTGCATCTGAGGTCAGGGGGCATTGAATGTGATAGCTTGGTTACAAACATTTTTTCGACCACACTTTTCTTTTACAAACCACTAGAAAACAGTTATTTCGTTAGGACCTTAATGTGGACTAATTTACAACAAGTTTTCATTCACCTTTCGTTGCTGCATGGACCAATAAATATGATTTTTGCCACATAAAGGAGAAGGTGCGTTAATCCTGCCAAGCCTATCGTTTCACTGCCACAAAGAACTTTGGATAAAAATGGACTAAACAAAGTCGAAAAAATATAAGGATTAAACGGATTTCGTTACATGGATTATGGACAAGGAGCAATCTTAAAGTTTTGATGGTGGATTCATGGAAGGCTGTGAGTAATACAAAGTTTAAACAACGTCGGGCCGCCGCGCTCAAAGTTTTGACCTGTTTTGCCGTGCGGAAACAAAGAAAACATTCGAATGTTTTGGACATTGAATGCTCTGTAAACTAAAACGATAGAGTGTGAAAATGGAAAAAGAAAACGCAGACGAAGTAGACGAGGGGAAACCTTGATTGAGAAAGAAAATAAATTGTTCAAACTAATCGGAACGCGTAGAGGAAAGTTAGGAGTTCTCACAAGGAAGCGCAACGAGATAAATGCTCTGATCGAGGCAGGATATACTAAAGAAGAGGTGAAGCAACCAATTTGAGATTTTATTGAAAATTTAGAAGAGTTCGATGATTTGCAAAATAACGTGCAGTCATTGTTATCTGATTAAGAAAATGAACCGGACAGAATAGACTGGAACGAACCTAAGATGGCCAGCTTCAGACAATTCCATGATGGCGTAGAATTTTGGCTGAAAGCAGATGAGGTAGACGCCGATCCTCATGAGCCAGCTGATGAGTCCGTGTCACCGCACGATAGTGTTTCACAGGCCGCAACAAAGCCTCCCAGCGCAGCCTCTAGTCGGGCCAGCAAGGCCTCAGAGACTCTGTCCGAAGCAAGAATACAACGTGTTGTGCAATCACGGTCTCTGGAGGAGCAACTTGAAGTAGACATGGAGGCATTGCGACTAAAATCAAAAAAGGAAAAACTTAAACTGCAAACAAAAATAGCTGAGGCAATATTCTTTCGGAAAGGGAATTTTTGCCTGTTGATTTAAGTCACTTTGCACAATCTAGAGCATCAACAGAATACATTCTTCCAACTACAGCAAAAAAGACACAAACAAAGCAAAGAATATATCCTGAACACTTTAGACCTACCTCAACAGAGGTTAAATCGGAATTACCAGGTTCTTTCTCCATCCCAACCAAAATGCCTACTCGAGGGGCATTAAAGCAATCCTTACAATATATTCCAGATTCAAACAACGATTCTCTTATCAAAGTGATTAAAAGGCAGAATGAAATTACATCACTACTTGTGAAGCAACATGGATCTTCTCAGCTTCCACCAAGAGCAGTTTCTGTCTTTCATGGAGACCCACTTCAGTTCAGGTCATTCTTGAAGTCATTTGAACAAACAATCGAATCAAAAACAGACAATGATGAACAAAGACTGTACTATCTGCAGCAATATACATCCGGAGAAGCTAAGAATCTTGTGCACAGCTGCTTTCACCTGCCACCAGACAAAGGCTATAGGGAAGCCAAGAAACAATTGGAGTGGCACTTTGGAAATAAAATAAGGATCTCTTCTCTGCATTCTTGGACAAAGCGCTGAAATGGCCTGCTATTAGGGCAGAGGATGCGTCTGGTCTACGGTCATATGCAATATTCCTCAAATCCTGCCACAACACCATGCAGGAAGTTGATTACATCACAGACCTCGAAACACCATCAAATTTGAAGGTCATCGCTTCCAAGCTGCCGTTCAAGCTTCGTGAGAAGTGGAGAGGAGTTGTCAGTAACATATACGACAAGCACAAACAAAGAGCCTCCTTTAGAGATCTACTTGCGTTTATTGATAAACAGGCACGCATAATGCTAGATCCAATTTTTGGGGAAATCCAGAGCCCACTGAATAAAACTGCAGAGCCAAGGCAAAGCAGAGTCATCTCAAAGTCCAGTAGGGGGAGCAGTTTTGCAACAGCTGTTTTACCAGCGTCAAGTGCTATCACCACAAGCACATTCACAAACCCCTGCATGTTCTGCAATAAAAATCACCCAATGGAAAAATATCAAACATTTCAAACCAAACCCAACCACGAAAAGGTGGAATACCTGAAGGCAAAAGGAATGTGCTTTGCATGCTTACAAAAGGGACACATGAGCAAAAACTGTCTAAGTCGAATGTCTTGCAACGTGTGTAAGCAAAAACATCCTACAGTTCTCCACATACCAACCAAAGGAAATCAAACAAATAGCAGAGGTTCTGATACAGTGGTCTCGCTGGCCACTGGTAGTGATAGTGAGGCCGGAAATAAGGAATGGGCTCTTGCAATTGTGCCTGTTGAAGTTAAACTAGAAAAGGGAACAAAATGCATTGAAACATATGCCTTCCTAGATCCGGGGAGCTCAGCAACCTTTTGCACTGAAGAATTGTCCAGACGGCTTCAGGCCCCTGGAAAGAAAGTAGAAATTATTTTAAAGACAATGGGTCAAGAAAGACCAGTAACAAGCTACAAAGTGTCTGGCTTTGAAGTAGCTGCTCTTGACAGTGACATCTTCCTCAAGCTTCCTGATGTTTTTACACAAAAATCAATCCCTGTGACACATGACAATATGCCGACAGCAAAAGATTTAAGAAAATGGTCTTACCTTGAGGAAGTTGACTTTACTCCCATCAATGCAGGCATCAGGCTGCTAATAGGAGTCAATGCTCCAAGAGCCTTAGAACCTTGGAAAATTATTAACAGTGTGGACGGAGGACCATATGTGAAAACCCTGCTTGGCTGGGTTATTAATGGTCCACTCGGCTGTGGGAGTATGAATAATGCTAATGTTCTTGTCAACAGAGTATCCATCCAAAACTTAGAGAATTTGTTGATAAAACAATACAACCAAGATTTCATGGAGCAGCATTATGGAGAAAAGAATGAATGGTCTCAAGAAGATGAGCAGTTCATGAATATTGTGTCTAGTTCAGCCGAACTGAAAGATGGTCACTACCATTTGAAACTGTTTGCCTTTTTCTGTTGTTAAAAGGGAAGCCCACTCTACCGCCCGGTCTGTTTGACAAACATGAAACCTATGGAAGAAGGCGCTGGAAACAAGTCCAGTACCTCAGTGATTTATTCTGGAAAAGATGGGCAAAAGAATATCTCCCCATAATGCAACAGCGCCAAAAGTGGAGCAGTCCGCGGCGAAACTTCTCAGTAGGAGATCTGGTCCTTTTAGCTGATGAGTGTGCCCCCCGAAATTCATGGCCTTTAGGGCGCATTACAGAGACAATAAAAGATTCTAGAGGGTTTGTGAGAAAAGTGTTAAAACACAAACCAATGAATTGGAAAGGCCTATCACTAAGCTAGGCCTTTTGCTCGAGGCCAAATAAGTTTGAAGATCTTAATTTATTGAATTGAAAAACTTTCAGTTATGTTTTTCAAATGCTTGTTGAAATGAAATTTGATGTTTTCAATGAAAATAATTAAGTATAATGCACAGTAGGTGCAAATGTAAAGAATACAATGGACATTAACATATTTGCTGATGCTAATGCTTATGTTTTTGTTAATGACTATGATAATGACTTACTTTTGTATGGTCAACTTCTTTTTGGACTCTATGGACATTTTTGTCTGAAGACTTTATGAGTTTTTTTTTCAACGGCTTTTCCTTGATCGATTATATTTTTTCGTGAACACATTCGCTCGTACATATACATTCAGACCCACACACATTCGGATGGACTGTTGCATACACTTCAATGAACTTTCCTTGATATACATAACAATGTGGACTCATTCTGAACATTCATTCTGAATATGAAATACAATGACAACTGTGTACAATGTTTAGATGGTTTATGCATATTTTTGGTCTATGATATATGAAGTGGCTATTCATGTATTTAGTAATTTTTGTTGCACAAGAAATTAGGGGCCGGAATGTTATAGCCATTTTCTTGGTTAAAGTCTTGAATGTAATTATTTATAAGTATTGGGAAATTTGTTTGGATTAGTTACGAATGCTTGCAATAACTTAGTTTGAATTATAATTTATTTTAGGTATTTATTTATTTTTTGTGCTTAGCACTTTAAGGTCATGCAAGCGAGGGGTGACGTAGTTGGCATGACCGCATATGGGACGGGTGCACCTGAGGTCAGGGGGCATTGAATGTGATAGCTTGGTTACAAACATTTTTTCGGCCACACTTTTCTTTTACAAACCACTATAAAACAGTTATTTCGTTAGGACCTGGACTAATTTACAACAAGTTTTTACCTTTCGTTGCTGCATGGAGCAATAAATATGATTTTTGCCACGTAAAGGAGAAGGTGCGTTAATCCTGCCAAGCCTATCGTTTCACTGCCACAAAGAACTTTGGATAAAAATGGACTAAACAATATTGGTCATCCAAATGCTGCTTTCGTCATTACACTGTTGGAACTGAACTTTGGTTTGGAGAATATGCAAAGGGTAACTCATCCTAACGGCTCCCACACACAGCTGCGTTCCGTCAACGCATTCCAGTGGGTGTTCCCGACGGTAGCTATGCAAATGACTTGAAGTAAAACCGTAATGTGATTGGTTGGTGCCGTCCGTAGATTGGCTTGATTGGCCGGTGCCGTCTGTCGGTGCAGCAACAGCTGAACTCCTCAACGCGAGCAGTGGGAGAAACGCAACACGACGGACCCACAATTCAGTTCGGCAACGGATCACGTGAGCCCATTTAAAGTGAATGGGATGCGTCTCCAGCAACGCGATGCACGCAGCTGTGTGTGGGAGCCGTAACAAAGGTTCTCACCAATGGGAATGAACTGTACATCTTCTTTCAAGTGCATTTGTGTTAATCGATACACTGCCTCTTGGGCTGAAACTTCTCTGTTGTGTAAATATACACTTCCAAGCTGTTTGAATGCAGCTTTTGCATCAAGGTTGCCATTCATTGCCTCATCTTGTGCACGTTGTAACAGCAATCCCATTTCTTGTTCTGCTTTTGTGATGTATGACAGGATATAGACAACAACAGAAAAAGCATCTGTGACATACTGGATATCCATATTGCCTTGCCAAGCACGGAGTAAGTCTTTGTTGTACTGGTTCACCCAAATGTCTCCAGGATTTCGTTTCAAGACGATGCTTTTCTTTTTGGAACATATGTTGAACACCTTTTCAAACAAATCTTGATCTATCCCAAGAGACTCAAAAAATGCATCAGCTGTATCAAAATTCATGTCAGGCATGGTCAACGCAGTTTTGACTTTCTTCATCATTGCACTTGCACTTCTATGGTCATCATTGCCATTCAAATCCTCACAGTTACCGCCTCTTGTGATGAAAGTACAACTTGATGGTGGTCGTGGGAAATTGAACCTGCACACTGTGTTTTTCTTGCGACAAGTCTTAGAGTGTCTTGTGCTGTGCCTCTGAACGCTGCTCACAACCTCGTAAAGCTCTGCATCAGTTTCTGGTGGAATCTCACAGGTGATGTACGTATCTATGAACTGTGCCACTTCATCATCACTGCCTCGATCAATCTTGGGAGCATTTTCAATCCAAAAAAGACAGTGGACATGAGCCACGCTGTTGAAATTCAACACGATAATAGTGGTCCTTTATTTTCCCTATGGGTTCTGCTGATGACATGATTACATCACGGAGAAAGCAATGCCATCGATGATCAAACATTCTTGCCACTGTGACAGGGTTTCGACGTATGAGTCCACATTTGTCAGACCAATCAAGATCAACAGGTGTTTGTTTGCCTTCTGTTCTTAAAAGAGTGCTCAGCATTTCAGGCCATCTCAAATCTGCAGAGCTAAAAGATGCAAAAAATGTGGGTATGGAGAGCTGTCTTATCATGGCAAATAAATCCTTCTGAACTGACATCCAGTATGGAGGTGTGCCACGAATTCCTTGTAAGAACTTAATGCTATCCTTCATCATTGCGCAATATTTTACTCAACGATTCTGAGTTCAACAACATGTCTGGTGATGCATCTTTCAAAGAGGAGTTGCTGCCACCTTTGCGTAATGCCACTGATACACTAGATACAACTTGATGCACCTCTGAAATATATTGTGCATAAAAAATGTCTGTGTTTTGTGCAAAACGTCCATCCGCATTGAGAATGCGTGTATTCAGGTACCGTGCCAGAGTTATTTTGGACTCTCATCATGGAATGTAGGTCCACCAGATGGATACAACACAGGGAAACATTTTGCCTCGTTGGTTTTATCAGACAGCAACCTCACTGGGCTGTTACATTCACCTGGTGCCACATTAAGTATGTCCTGAAAATTCTGATCAATGATCTCTGAACCCAGATCAACAGGTTGTAATGATGTATCTGACAAAAGCCCATTCTGGTCTTTGATATAAGTCAAATCTTCCTCAGCTTGCTCTTCAGGCACAATTTCATCATCACGGTCATGACATGTTTCCTGTTTTGTACATTCCTCAGGCTGTTCACTGCCATTCAGAGAGTTTACCCACTCATCATTCATAGTCACATCACCGTACCACTTATTGTTTGCCATCAAATACCAGTGCATTTCTGACACGATCAGTGTGGACATACATGTACTCGTAATGACCTTTATATGTCAATTTGCGTTTCAATTTCACTCTTACCATCTTGTCATCACATTCATTTCTTGGGAGTATATTTGTCACATTTGTGTTATTAATAGGAGCAGAGACACAAGGACCATGGCAGGCTCTCTGGCGGCCTCGAGGCAAACACAACAGCTTCATAAAGGGAATGTGACGTGCAATAAGATGCTGTTCCAAAGAGTTCAAACATTTCAATTCAGCTGGAATTTCATCCAAATGCATATTGTTGGCAACACTCTCCTCAGGAAGCTTTCCGCCAAGTATTTTTCGATGACATGTATAGGAAATCCATAACTTGCTTGATGGACTATCAGACAAATGGCAGCCTTGTTCACACTGGACATCACACACATGCACATATTGCAATGTTATGCATCTATTAGCCAATGCAGCCACTTCTGCTCCTTTGCTTTCATAGCAGTGTCTTTTACACTCAACCACCTGTTTCCTGAACAGTAAACGGTGACATACTGAACATACATATTCAGAACCGTGGAGGACCTCCTGACGAAAATGATCATTAGCTAAGTCAATGTCTTCCTGTTTCTTCTGCCATGTTGAATAACCCTCACAACTTTTTGATTTTATTTTCACGGATGTTTTCATTTTCTTGATACTTCCTCTTGTTATGCTCTTTGATTTTGTTTTGGAATCCAATATTTGTCTTGTATTTAATACGACTGTAATCACGAACAAGACTTTGAAAGTTTCTATTTGTCTTGTATTTGGTTTTGGAATAATCACGGACAGCATTCTGATGTTTCTGGTTTCTCTTGTATTTGTCCTGAGAATACTCTCGGACAGCATTCTGATATTTCTGGTTTCTCTTGTATTTGGTTTTGGAATACTCTCGGACAGCATTCTGATGTTTCTGGTTTCTCTTATATTTGTCCTTAGAATACTCCCGTACTCTTACTTGAAAATCTGTATTTTTCTTATATCTCCTTTGAAAATAGACACATCCTTAATGTCTGCAATTTTGGATTGATTTTCTCTGACAACTTTGAAGCACAAATTTCCGGAAATCAACATTTGTTCTGTATTTCTTTAGAAAATAATCACGAGAACACTGACGCTTTCTCTCTGCAGCAACCTCATCTTTCTGGTACTTGTCTTTCTCATTCTGAAGTTTTCTCTGTCTGTAATCATCATTGTCATACCGTTGGCGCTGTTTCTTAGCCTTCACATTTTCTGATTTATCTTCCAACTTTCTTTTTCGTGTGGATCTCAAATTGTCATCAATCTTGACTGGCTGGCATGCCTACACAACGCTTTCGTGCATCTTTGTGTTGTACGCATGAAACAACTTCATAATGATTGCCAGTGTGATTCAAATAGATGCAATTCTCTCGACATGACTGCAAGTCAGTAGGTTTGTGCATATTCCATCTTCCATCATTAAAAGTAATGATAGTTGTTTGCAATAAGTCAGCGGCAGCAAAAATATCAATTTCTTTTGCCCATGAACCACAGTAGTAGATTCTTGATTTAGTGATGTAGTCCTGCACAGATGTGTATTCATCCCTCAAATATGTTTCAAATTTGGTGCTGTTTGTCTTAAGGTGTCGCACAACAGCCCGTCTGATTTTCAGATGCTTGTCTTGATTGTGACATATGGTAAAGGCCAAGCTACGGTAAAAACAATTCCCATCTGGCTTTATGCTTTCTGTCTTACATGGACATCCCATGTCATCAAGATCAGTTGTTGCCATTTGGCCCAAATCAACATCTAAACATGTGCACAGTGCATCCTGATCCTGACGAGTTAAAGGTTTAAACACCTGTTTGTGAACTCTTACATCACTTATGACATCATCAGTTGCCTGCAAATTACACTTTAAAGATTGAAAAGGCTGTTTGTATGATTCCACGTTAACAACAATGACATCATCTGTATTTAGTTTATGCTTACCCTTCACCACATCACTGTAGCCTGCAAGGCAGTTCGCAGAGCTCATTGTACAGCTGGATGCATTGCTCATCTGGATGCTGCCATCGATTATTCTTGCGTTGACTCCAGTTAATTCAAAGCGTGGCGTGTCTACTCCAAAAGATCGTGCAAAGTTATAGACAAAAGTGAACAGAGACTCTACACAGCTAAAGTAAGCAACACAACTTGCATCTTGACCTTTCTGATTAACTCTCCCATTGGCATGTGAATCAATAAAGGCAAACTTGGATCCTTCTTTCACAATAGCACATGTGTTAGCACATATGGTTAACAGGCAGCCATCATTACTCAACAATGTCCGCTGTATTGCTACATCAAAAGGCATAGCAACATCACGTAATGCATGGTCATAGTCATCAACATGAACAATACCAGTGAAAGACTCGGCAAAGTCTATCGTAAAAACACAATTCCACAATCTGTGACGTCTTGGCAGTTCAGACACTGCAATGTAACCCCTTCCGTCAACATGGTCTCTTATTTTACCTTGGGCTCTCATGGACCTGTAAAGGACAGTACCCTGGACCAAAACTTCATCTAAATCTTCAGGTTCCCAGGTCAACACACTCTTCATCTTGCACATCAAAAGTGCAGTCAGACTGATGGCTCCACACTGCCTGTTACGTGCATTTCCAAACCGTGCATGACCTTGATGAAAAGACCCGATCAGCACAGATCTCTCTGGAACACAAGGCTCAGTTATACAGACACAATTAGAAGCAATTTCGTTCACAGAACTTGTAACAGTAGGTTGGTTTGTTGGATATTCAGGCACACTTGTAGGCAAGTTTTGACAGGTTTTGGAGGGTATTGGATGGTATTGGAAGGTTTTTTGATATTGGTTGGCCTTTTTTTTCACAAGGACGCCCAACCTTGTCACTGGAACCCAGCTCATCTAGTGCATTTTCCACCAGACTCTGCATCTGTAACACAGAAAGCACATCATAAACAATCAAGTCTAACATACTATATTTCCATAATAATATAATACAGTTGCATTGTAATTATTCAGGCAGTTCTACAGCACAACAATGCATATATTTACAGCATAAAAGCTCTTCAAGAACTTCATATAGACACAGACCTATAGTCTTTCATTTAAATCAAATACATTCAAAATTTAACCACAACATTTTCAAGAAAAAAAACCCTTTTGCAACCTACTGACTGTAAATAAAAATTAGGGTCAACATTTAAAATGTGTTCAACATTACACAATTCCTTATTAAAATCACACAATCACAATTCTTCACAACACTTGACCTCTGTGGACTTCAATGCAGCCTGTCTTTTCTTGGCCGCCATGGACCGCTTACTGGGACTTGGCATCTGCAAAGCACACAGAAAACGCATCAGTAACTGTCAAGTGTAACATGCTACATTTGCTTTAGGATCTCAGATAGTAACACTAATTCAATCAGTTAGAATTCACACACACACACAAGATAAAAAAAATATTATGTAAATATTTGTAACATTCTTTCACTTAACATATGACAACTTCTTCAAAATTGAATACATACAAATATCTATTGTAATTCATTTAAATCAAATATATTCAAAATGAATATCAACACTTATAAGCATACTTATATAAACAGTCTAATGAACAAAACTAATAGGCTCATGAAACGCATCTTCCCTAAGGCTTTTAGTCTCCAACATTTAACTCCGATGTACTTGCAGCCTACCATCTTGCACAAAATACTTACTGCACTACATGATTTCTAGTATAAATAATAGGGTCATTATACAAAAGCATGCCATTTTGCATTCTAAATATCTAATTTTCAAAGTACTGTTTTTACAATCTTGAAAGAACTATTTGGATGAAGTAGAATCTTACCTCTCAAAAAACATGCAGTGCCATCTCAGGTCATCTGAGCCTAATCTGAAACCGGGTTGTTACACGCGACAGACAGGTAGGCCTAGGCCTTATGAAGAAATCTTCATCCAACAAACAATCCGAGGTAGGTACTTACCAATTAGACGATTGATAACAATTACAAATCCAATAGGACAATGAGCTAAGCCGTAGTCCAAATAACAGTCCGAGATCTTTCTAAATGATTTCAAAAGCTTACTATGGCTATTCTCAACAATGAGCAGAAACACAAACTCTTATGGTTTACACAAGATAGCACAATAATAATAATTCTTCTTCTTCGGTTGGCAAACAACGTCTGGTTGCATTACCGCCACCTTCTGAAATGGAGTGTGGGTCTGAATAAAATATTTCCCTACACTTAAATCTTCTTTTATTAAACCTGTTCTTCTAAAAAAGGAAAAGAAAAACCCAAAACAAAAATCACCAGAATTCCTTAGCAAAATATCCCTCTTTTTTGGATATTATAAAATCTCCTACCAGTCTGGCCATTATCCCACAATACTTGCCACTTCTCCTTTATCTTTCCTTTAATGGTTGATTTCACCTCAGCTTTACTATACTTAATGTTTAAACTTATATACTCCATTTCTGTTGCCTTTTTTGCATACTTATCAGCCAACTCATTCCCTGTTACTCCTTTATGGGCAGGAACCCATACAAGTCCAACACTGACTCCAGCTTTAATTAATGTACTAGCCAGTTGGACAATTTCTATAACAATGTCTTGTCTAGATTGTGAATTTATGTTCTGAATACTCATCAGAGCTGATGCTGAATCTGAAGCAATTACTAAACTTCTTGCCCTGTTACTCTCAGCCCAAGAGAGCGCCATTAAAATAGCAATTAGTTCTGCTGTATAGACTGCTAAATTATCATTAATTCTTTTTTGTGTTACTACTTTTAATTTTGGAATAACAAAAGCCACCCCCACTCTCACATCCCTTTTGGACCCATCTGTGTACAATATAATCCCATCCCCATATCTTTCACTTAAATACCCCTGCACCACATTACTATCTATATCCCCATTCTTGGCTCCTTCCAAAAGACTGAGATCAACTGAAAGATCTTCAAGAGTCCGTAGAGGCACTCTTGGAAACACTACTGTAGGACTTAGATCCAACAAGGCTATTTCCATCTCATTTATTTTCTGTTTAATAGTCCACCCAAAACTACTTTTTGTACCATTCTGTCTCTCTTGGCACTCTACCAATGTAGATTGACTAAAATGGTCTTCCCTATGACCTTTAAGGTTTGCCCAAAATACCAGGCTAAGCTCGTCCCTTCTGAGATCTAAAGGCAACTCCCCCATCTCTACTTGGATGGCTGCCACTGGAGTTGTCTTCATGGCTCCACAACATAGTCTTAAACCTCAACTCTGCACTCTGTCTAGTTTATTTAAAGCTGTCTTAGCAGCAGACCCATATACAACACACCCATGATCAAAAACTGATCTAATCAATCCAGTATATATTGTTTGCATAGCACTCCTAGTTGCACCCCATTCCACCCCACACAAACACCTCATTACATTCAATAACTTTTTACACTTTTCTACCATCTTCTGAATATGAACTGCCCATGTTAATCTTTTGTCAAACCATATACCTAGATATTTAAAGCTCTCTACTCTTTCCAATTCCTTACCTGCTATTTGAATCTGTAACTCGTGGCTTATTTTCTTCCTTGTGAAGAAAATTACCTTAGTTTTTTCCACAGATATCCATGTGTATCCATGTGTGTACTGTTTCCACTGCTTGTTGTATTTTATTTACAATGTGATTGAAATTTCTTCCCCTTTTCCACATTGCTCCCCCTTTTCCACATTGCTCCATCATCTGCAAATAAAGCCACACCAATAGACCTTTCTACATTTTTAAATATCTCATTTATCATTACTGAAAATAGTAATGGACTAATAATACTCCCTTGAGGAGAACCATTGTCTACCTCATATTCCTCACTCAAAACCCCATTTACTCTAATTTTCCTGCCAGATAAAAAAGATTTTACCCACGCAAACCCTCTCCCCTTTACTCCCAACTGAGATAATTTGATAAGAAGCCCCTCCTTCCACATCATGTCATATGCTTTCTCTATATCAAAAAATATAGCTAAAACTGTTTCTTTGTTTACCTGAGCTTTCCTTATGTCATCTTCAAGTAACACCGTTGGGTCCATGGTCCCCCTACCTTTCCTAAAACCACTCTGGTAATTCCTTAATGCATCTTTAGTTTCTAAAAAGAATACTAATCTATCATTTACCATTCGTTCCATGGTCTTACCCAACTGAGATGTCAGTGCAGTAGGCCTATAACTACTAGGCAATTTAGCGTCTTTACCAGGTTTCCTAATAGGAATAATAATTGATTCCTTCCAAGTACAAGGGATTACCCCTTCTACCCATATTTTATTAAAGAGAGCCAATATTACTTCCTTACCGTTATCAGTTAGATTTTCTATCATTGCATAGCAAACCTTGTCATTCCCTGGTGGATTTACCCACCTTCTTCAAAGCACAATTCAGTTCCTTCATTGTAAATAGAACCTCCATCACACCACCTTCCTCAATATCATTACCCAACTCAGTGTAGCAGGTAGACCTTCTCTGCCTGCTATTTCCCCATAGCACCTGCAAGTACTAATGAAGGGGGCGGGGCATAGGCATTTGATCAATCTGGCACCAGTGGAGTGCTACTTAAGAGGGGCAGCAGCCAGTAGCAATGTAGACTCCACTGGTGTAGCCCCTGTCTGCTACCGTCAGGTATGCTGTCTCCCCATAAACATTTGTGGTTTTATGTTATGTATATTGTGGTGTGTTCTTTGTTTAATCTTCTGTGTTCTGTTCTTTTAGGCAGCACAGTCATGCTGATGGGGAACATGGGTTGTGCTGCTGTCTTGTCTTGGTTTTGCTTTGGTTGTTTTATGTTTGGTTTTTGTGTTGCCTGTCTTGTCCTTCTGTTTGTAACTTTTATGTTTATTTAGTAGGGAGGTGGCTCTGAGGGGGGCTACTCTGAGCATATGTGTGGTGTGGTTTTGTATATTGCTTATCGCTTTGCAGTGTGCCTTTGCTGTGTAATAGGTGAGCTTTTCTTAATGCTTGCATGTAAAATATTTGTGTGGACGTCCATAGTTGCCACCCTCAGATCCCCACCCGTTTGTGTATTAATAAATCCTTTGTTTTCCTGGAATCATGTCTTCATGGTGTAATTACGAACCTGAAAGAGCTGTCTCGGTTTAGAGGTACGATCTCTTAAAGATTCCCTGATGCACTAGGCATCAGGGTGGCGTAGTCAGGCTACTGTGATTGGCCTCTTGGCCCTTCCAAAGTATTCCCCTGTTACATCAGCACTATATCTTTGTTTAGTAGCTTCCCTTCCTTCCCTTTCTACCTGATTTAAATTTGCTTCACTATGTACCTTTACTAATGTCTTTGCTATAATTTCGGCCTTGTCTCTACCATTAGTAATAATCCTGTTATCATCCATCATTATTGGATACTCATTCTCTCCCATTACCCCTAATTTTCTTTATCATACCCCACACTTGTTGTATTGGTGTAGTTCTGCCAATAGAATCACAAAACTTTTCCCAGTATATTTTTTTTGCCTTCCTTATTGTCTGAGTACAAAAGATTGCAAGCAATAGTGAGACAATCATATTCTGAAAGTTGTGTGACCTTTTCAAAATTCTAAAGGCTCTATTTCTATGCTTTATACTCTCACTGCAATCCTTAGACCACCAAGTTACAATTCTGGTGACATTTTTATTCTTAGTTTTAGGTACAGCTACTTCTGCTGCATCTAATACGCTGCTGCTGATTTCCCTACATAAATTCTCAACACTTTGATCCTTATTTACACCCACCAATCTGTATTCACTTGTCCCAATCTGCTCTTTCTAACATCCACCTACCTTCCCTCATTACAATCCATCCATCATTCAAGCATACTAGCCCCTTCTCACCCAAATATTCCTCAATCATATTTCCATTAGAATCATCCCTATCCCCCCAAAGAGTACTGTGTGCATTAAAATCACCACACCAAATACCTTTCCCATTTAAGTTATCCCACATTTCATCCAGATTCTCAACCTCTAGTTGTCTGCATGGATTGTAATAATTAATGATACCCATACTACCACTATCTGTCCATATTTCTATTACAATATATTCTAAATCCACACCCTTCTTAACCTCTCTAAACTGCATCTGCATCCCTCTTTTAACAAAAGTTGCACACCCTCCACCACTTCCCTCCACTCTATCCCTTCTAATACTTATGTACCCCTTTATAACAAAATCTAATGACTGTTTAAGCCATGTCTCCTGAATGCAAATTACATCTGGCTTAACTAAATTCTAAATTATAAATAAAACCTTTCAACTCCTGCCCATTTGCACGGCTGCATTTGAGGCAGCCGTGGCCCACTGGTTAGCACTCTGGACTTGTAACCGGAGGGTTGCCGGTTCGAGCCCCGACCAGTGGGCCGCGGCTGAAGTGCCCTTGAGCAAGGTACCTAACCCCTCACTGCTCCCCCGAAGCTGCCGTCGTAGCAGGCAGCTCACTGCGCCGGGATTAGTGTGTGCTTCACCTCACTGTGTGTTCACTGTGTGCTGTTTGTGTTTCACTAATTCACCGATTGGGTTAAATGCAGAGACCAAATTTCCCTCACGGGATCAAAAAAGTATATATACTTATATAAGACTTCTTGCATTCCACTGTAAAATCAATAAGTTCTTAGGTGTTAATGATGGATCATTTGTTTCACCCTGCATAAGATCAGCTTGTATTTTTTCCCATGATAAATTATCCACATTCAAGAATTTTGCAGCAGCTTTAACAATTATTTTTATTTTCTCAGTTCTCGTTTTTGCTTGATCAGAACAATTAACCACATACGCAATGTACAATATTAATTTCTCTGAGCTTATCACATCCTCCTTTGGCCTTCTGCATTCAGCACCACTACCTTGAGTTGCCGGTACCTCATGTGTCTCTTTCCTTTCCATGTTGACAACCTTTACAGCCTCAGCATATGTAATGTTTTGTGTTGTCCGTATCTGCTGCACCACCACTGCCCTTTTGCTTACAGGGCACCCCCCATACGCAGCCGTATGATCCCCACCACAGTTACAACATTTCCTCTCAACCCCCTCTCCACATTTCCCATATTCGTGCTCTCCTCCACACTTCCCACATCTTAATTTCCCTTTGCAAACATTTGCTATATGACCATACCTTTGACATCTATAGCATCGAGTTGGTGGAGGAATGTACTCCCGCACCCTGAAACTCAAATAGCCCACCATCACTTTATCTGACAACACTTGCTCCTTGAACTCCAAAAGTACTGTAGTGCTATTTACTTTCTCTCCATTACGCTTTGCTTTTAATCTTTTTATATCCACTACAGTTCCTCCCTTTATATTCTTTTTAAGATCGTCCAATTTTCCCCCAATTGGTATACCTGATATCACTCCCTTTGTTCTTATACCTACAAAGCTTCGTACATCGCTCACTTCTTTCTTACACACCGACTGTAATCTCATAGCCTTCTCTTTTTGCTCACTGTTTGGTTTGCAAACAAACCAATTTCGCTTATATCATGCCCCTCTAAATTTAACGACTACTTTCAAATCATCTTCCTGATTTAACTTCCTTCTCACATCTCTACCTACTTCATCAGTTACCTCTTCAATACTCCTCTTCGATGGCCCTTTCCCCATTCCCTCAGCCCCATTAGACCTAGTATTGTTTCCTCCTCTCCCTCTACCGTGTACATAACCTTGACTTTTCCAGTCCTCTAGACCATTTAACCAATCATCATTCCCATCATCCTCCTCCATTATACTATCCAGACCCAGTCACAAATCAGATTATACCAAAACGACAACAAAAACAAACGAAAACAAGAAAAGAAAATATCTCTTGGAGATACAAACAAACCGCCACTCCGCACTCCACTCGCTTGCTTCCAATCACTTCCGGTCGACGTCACCATCCGTTCAACTCTCCAGCAATCAAATCAGATTGGCTAACTATCCATCCTTCTGCAGCGACTGCTCCACAGATCACACTTTTAAATACTGTCACTGATTCAATCAGCTGATATCACTGATTAGCTGCAGGTGCATTGACAACAGACCGTGGCCAAATGGCTACATAGCTAACCACTCCTACACACAGTTGCGTTCCATCAGTGCCAGTGGGTGTTCCCGACGGTAGCTATGCAAATGACTTGAAGTATAATCGTAATTTGATTGGTTGGTGCCGTCAGTCAATTGGGTTCAACCCAGCATGCATCACATCAAGTCACATCTGCACAGATGTGCATGAAGACAAACATGCCTATTGGGATGCGTCTCAAGCACTGCAACACACACAACTGTGTGTAGGAGCCGTAACCGCACCGGCCAATCAAGCCCATCGACAGACGGCATCAACCAATCAAATTATGGTTATACCAAAGATCCTTAATTTTATCAACTATGTCTGATTATACCTTAAGTCATTTGCATAGCTACCGTCGGGAACATCCACTGGCATGCGTTGACGGAACGCAACTGTGTGTAGAAGCCCTAAGTAATCATCCTTTTAGTTAGGCCTATTGTCATTTCAGATTATAAACAAAGCCTGTTCAAAATGAATTCACTATAAAACATCTAACAAATTACCATTAAAGCAATTATGTACACTACATTAACTTGCATATCAACAAAAAAGACTAACTATAAACGTCACAAAAGACACTTTGAGACAATATTCATGAATAATACAGGCGGACTTATTCAAACTAACCAGGCCTAAAGATCTAATTTTACTCAAACTTGGTAGCCTACACACAATCAATGTGACACTCTTAGAACTTGCACTGCAGTTCATGACATTGTCCATAAGGTGCAGTAGGTCTACTGCTGCCACATGCCAATATTTCATGAAAACACACTTCCCCTGTCGCGCACACACACTATTTGTTTATTTAGCATTAACTTCAGAAATAATAATGTCTATTGCAACATTAGAAGAAAGTCAAATTTGTAACTGCTTACATCACATTCCATTGAAATACAGATCAGCTACCCAATCATGCAAACTTGCATAGTGCAGTTATAGCCGATAGAGGGTCACAAAGCGAATGCAGAAGTGCTGTTCACCCGGTTACAAATTTGATGAACCACTAAAATGATTTTGGAAACATTTCAAGGTACAAAATAATCTTTGGGATTCCTTTAACGTTTTTGCTTTTAAAATAACATTTCCCAAAATAATTTTGATGTCAACACTTGATGGAGTGCAGCAGAAATGCTGTTCATTCTAAGTCAGCCAGTTGTAAAAACAGCCATAGGAAATTGCTGCCCCAGGTCAACCTCACTCTCCCTGCCTTCAAAATCAAAACAGAACAGGTGCTATACTACAGAAATTAAGAGCTCACTCTCCTGACTACTGTTGGTGCATTCCTATTGTATCAGATTATGGTTTTACATAGTTGCATAAGAAACATTTAGTTAATTTATTACTAGCTTCTCAACTATAGAGGGCCCCTCCCAAAAGCAAATCTTTAGTACTGCTTTAAGATAACTGAACATCTACAATCAAGTCACCATAAACATTAATAAAGTCAAGTTTATTAACAGAGCATTTCATACACAGGTCATTCAATGTGCTTTACATAAACAAACAGCAAATAAAAGCATAAAAGTGCAATAAAATAATAGTTTACAAGGTAAAGAACATAAGAAAACATAAGGTAAAATCAGTTTAAAAAAGAATAATTAAAAGACAAAATATAAAACGGAAGACACAATAATTTAAAGACACATTCAGAATCTATAACTTAGTGCAATTAGCAAAAGGCAGAGAACAGTTTAAGCTTAATTTTAAAACTGGATACAATTGAGGCCTTTTTGTAGTCACCTAAAAGTTGAGTACAGAACTGAACTGCATAGCAGCTAAAAGCTGCTTCACCTTGTTTAATTTAAACAGCAGATTTTATGAACACATTTTTCTCCTGCTCCATTTACTGATTTATAAACAAGCAGTAGTGCTTTAAAGTCAGCAATGGTTCCACATGAATTCCCTGCTACTTGAAAACAAAGATGGACTCTCATCAGTGTGAAATTGAGCTTTGAATGGTACTACACCTCGCAATTCTCTCTAAAATCCAGAGCCAGAAGCCAGAAGAACAGACACCAAATCATCCGCAGTCAATGAAGCAGGGTCCAACCCCAACAAATTCTTAAGCAAAGCCATATTCAGAATCACCGGCACAAGTTTACTACCAATGTCCACCATAACTTCAACACTAGCTGATTTTGTGACTTACTTAGTTTTCCAAAATGTTTTGCACATCTCACAACTTGTGATCAGAGTGTCAATATTTACACTGGTTGTTTCATGCCGTTTTGGACAAACATGAATGAGTGGCTTCAGCGATCTCTCCACAGATGATTTCACTTGAATCTTCATTAAACACAGCAGTTGTAGCCTGCTATACAGTTAGATTAATGGAGGTTTCTGCCATGGTAGTGAACACTGTGCTACCTAAATATCTGCGTACAAACACATTTGAAAAATTATACAACGATCCACATTTAACAAAGTGTTGCCCCAAACGGTCAATGGAACACTCGCAGTGGCATCTGCAATGATGTAAGTAGCCTTCTTCATTCTAACTTTCTGACAAGTGACACAATCACCCTCTTCACACAACTTCACAGCTTTGGCAGTAACATTTACCTAGAACACACACATTTTTCTCCTGAGAACAGAGAGGTCAAGCGGTGTACTGCTTAAGCATGCATGATGGGTATCTATGTCCTGCTCCATTTACTGATTTATAAACAAGCAATAGTGCTTTAAAGTCAACAATGGGTCCACATGAATTCCCTGCTACTTGAAAACAAAGAAGATGGACTTTCGGTGTCAGTGAGCTTTGAATGGTTCTACACCTCGCAATTCTCTCTAAAATCCTGTAAGCCAGAAGAACAGACACCAAATCATCCGCAGTCAATGAAGCAGGGTCCAACCCCAACAGATTCTTAAGCAAAGCCATATTCAGAATCACCGGCACAAGTTTACTACCAATGTCCACCATAACTTCAACACTAGCTGATTTTGTGACGTACTTAGTTTTCCAAAATGTTTTGCACAGCTGACAACGTGTGATCAGACTGTCAATATTTACACTGGTTATTTCATGCAGTTTTGTACAAACATGAACGACTTTGGCTTCAGCTGAAGCTATCTCTTCACAGATGATTTCACTTGAATCTTCATTAAACACAACAGTTGTAGCCTACTATACAGTTAGATTAATGGAGGTTTCTGCCGTGGCAGTGAGCACTGTGCTACCTAAATATCTGTGTACAGACACATTTGATAAAGTATACCAACAATCCACATTTAACAAAGTGTTGCCCCAAATGGTCAATGAAACACTCGCAGTTGCATCCGCAATGATGTAAGGAGCCTTCTTCATTATAACTTTGACAAGGGACACAATTGCCCTCTTCACACAACTTCACAGCTTTGCCAGTAATATTTACCTAGAACACACACATTTTTATCCTGACAATGGAGAGGTGAAGCTATGTACTGCTGAAGCATGCGTGATTGTAAATGGAGCAGGACATATATACCCAATTTATAAACAAGCTGTAGTGCTTTAAAGTCAGCGATGGTTCCACGTGAATTCCTTGCTACTTGAAAACAAAGATGAAAGCTGTTGCTGACGAATAGCAATCTTTGAATCGTGACTCAAGCTTTTTTTTTATTGCCAAAAGTTCGATCAACTAGTCAACTAGCTCTGCTGGTGGAAAAATGCATGGGACTCATGAGTTATAGCCCCATCCTATTGCGTGCAGAGGAAATTTGAAAGACAACCGTTTATCTCGCCTCTTGGATCAAGCAGTACCAATGAATAGTTTCCAGACCCTACATCTTGATGGGTATGGCTCATCAGCCACAACAAACAAAAAAGGTAAACTGAAAAACGGTATGCTCTTTCAAAAGATGGTGTCCATATCTACCAAATCTTTTCATATTATGTTAGCAAAGATAATATTCCAGTATGAGAAAATGTAAAACTTAAAATATATATATATATGCACATACTACAAAAACAAAAAAAAGGCACTGAAAAACGGTATGGTCTTTCAAAAATGTCAGTGTGCATATCAACCAAATCTTTTCATATCATGTTAGCCATGATAATATTCCAGTATGAGAAAATGTACACACACTACAAAAAAAAGGTATTTAACCTTTCACAAAATCAATCTGATGACAAACTAATCTTGCTAAGTCCGACGCTCTCATCTGTATCAAATTCAGCATTTACAGGTACTGTACCTCGCAATTCTACCTGTAAAATTTTATGTGCCAAAAGAGAAGACACCAAATCATCTGCACTCAATGAAGTAACATCAACCCCCAACAAACTCTTAACCAAAACCGTACCCAAAGTCACCAGCACAAGTTTATGGCCAACATCCACCATCACTTCCACACTAACAGATTTTGTGACGTACTTAGTTTTCCAAAAAGTTTTGCACATCTCACAACGTGTGATCGGACTGTCAACATTTACACTTGTTATTTCATGCCGTTTCGGACAAACATGAACGACTTTAGCTTCGGCTGAAGCTATCTCTCCACGGATGATCTCACTTGAATCCTCCTTAAACACAACAGTTGTAGCCTGCTCTACAGTTGTACTAATAAGGGTTTCTGCCGTGGTAGTGAGCACTGTGCTACCTAAATTTCGGCGTACAGACACATTTGAAAAACTATACCAACAATCGACATTTATCAAATTGTTGCCCCAAATGGTCAATGGAACACTCGCAGTAGCATCTGCAATGATGTAAGTAGCCTTCTTCATTACAACTTTCTGACGAGTGACCCCATCACCCTCTTCGCACAACTTCACAGCTTTGGCAGTAACGTTTACCTAGAACACAAACACATTTGCTTTTATACATACATACATACATACATACATACATGCATACATACATACATACATACATACATACATACATACATACATACATACATACATACATACATACATACATACATACATACATACATACATACATACATACATACAATTCCATTCAACTTCAATCATGCCACCTAATAACTATAGAAAAAGACAATACAATTACATATTGCAACATTCACCTTTTGAAACTCTCGTCCATTGCTTAAGATTTCATGAATCTTCTTCTCCTGTATGTTCTCCTGGGCTATTTCAGCAAATAGAAAATCCACTCTTGTAACACTATTCACAATGCTGCGATGGTTCACGAGCAGGTCATTTTGTCCAGCACTTTGTCTCGACGAACTCATCCCAACACCAGACACCTTCAAAGGACTCCTGCAAATTTTAACACATAAAACAGACTCGTATTACAAATTCTCAATTAGCTACTAAACAAGCATAACCTTGTTCATATGAGGTTTCCAAGGCTAAAACACTACTTAAATAAGAACTTTTACATATTTTGTTTCAATGGATAATTTTGACAAGTTGCAGACAGATCATAATTAAGATATTAATGCTATGATTACTTAGCATTGTTCATTGCAATAACATAATTTTTATTCATAAACTTACTGATCTTTTTCAGCACATTGGAAAAAGATGCTTTTGCACATCAAAAACCACCATGCGTGAACATTTGTCGGCTTGCTGGAGTATAGCTGTAAAATATCTTCTCTTTGAAGCACTTTCAATTACCGCGGACACTTGATGGACAAAGCCTTCATATATGCTATCCTCCTTTTCAGAGAACTTGAACCTCTTTGCCACTGAAGCCATAATATGGCAAAGAGTAATTTCTGGAAACCCCCCCAAAAAAAAAAACAGAAAATACAAATAAGTCATTAAACAGAGGCACTAGTCTGCTAAAAACGACACTTCTACACTGAGTTAATTTACTGTTCTCCCAAATAAGCAACACAAGGCAGCCATGGCCCACTGGTTAGCACTCCGGACCTGTAACCGGAGGGTTGCCAGTTCAAGCCCCAACCAGTGAGAACAGCTGAAGTGCCCTTGAGCTTGAGCAAGGCACCTAACCCCTCACCACTCCCGACCGCCGCTGTTGTAGCAGGCAGCTCACTGCGCCGGGATTAGTGTGTGCTTCACCTCACTGTGTGCAGAGTGTGTTTCACTAATTCACAGATTGGGATAAATGCAGAGACCAAATTTCCCCTCACAGGATCAAAAGAGTATATATACACTTATACAAAAAAAGATGCACATGTGAACAGCACTAAAATAACTTTTCTTTTATGCACTTTCCACTTCAAACTACTTCCACGTTCGCAAATTTCAACTCTCTATCAATCCATAGAAAATAGACAAAAAAATACTAATGTCATAACACAGGTACTCAGATACTTTTAATTTGTACAGAGTTTTATCGATCAAGATATCTCTAAACTGAACTCATTTACTGTTCCCCACAAATAGGCAACCACACAAAAAAGGTGCAGGTGTGAACAGCAGTAAAATACCTTTTCTTTGACGCACTCTCTTCTTCCACTTCCAACTACTTCGACTTGGCAAATCTCAAATCTCTAGAAAATACAGACAAAAAATACAAATATCATAACACGGGTGCTCCAATAAAACTCTGTACAAATTAAAAGTATCTATCAAGATATCTCTAAACTGAACTCATTTACTGTTACCCACAAATTAGGCAACCACACAAAAAAGGTGCAGGTGTGAACAGCAGTAAAATACATTTTCTTTGACGCACTCTCCTCTTCCACTTCTAACTATTTCCACTTCGCAAATCTCAAATAATCTCTAGAAAATAGACAAAAAATACAATCATATCATACAGTACAACAGATACACTGATGAAACTCTAGAAATGCAACATATCTATCAAGATATCTCTAAACTGAACTCATTTACTGTTACCCGCAAATAGGCAACCATACAAAAAAGGTGCAGGTATGAACCACACACAAATGCTGTAGGCTACTACAGATCGAGTATTAGGGCAACACAAGAAAAGAAAAAATATTCAATTTTACGACATTAAATTCGACATTTCGTGTTTTATTTAACATTCAAAATAAGTTAGTATAGCTATTGCCAACCCAAATTCTTAAGTAGCAATTTCACCAAATCATTTAAGCTACCCATACCAAAACACCTCGAAAGACGGAACAGCTGGACAAATGGACACCTACATCACTCTCTATGTTTATAGTTGTGCAGTGAACACTTTGTTTCAGGTAAGTCTTTCCCTTGTATTTGTAGTGACATTTATATAGCGTTTGGCAGAAATCTATATCAGTTGTTTTGTTATAAATTGGTCGCATGGTTTCGTATGTTTTCCCAGCAAGTTGGAAGGCTGGTGAACGTTAGCTAGCTAGCTGCTAGCTGTTTACCTCCGCTCTGAAACAAGCGCTTAGCTTAGCAGCTACGGGACCTAGCAGCGATATGTTGTTAACACCCACGTAAATCGGTGATAATCATTGACCAGATTTTACCGTGGGAATAAACATTGTCTCATATGTTGTCTCAGTCCATCATGTATGCTTGTTAGAGGGCTGCCAACTTTTCAAGAAACCTTGGAGTGAGATTTGGTGGGGCCAACCAAAATTTTGCTGCGGAAATTTTTGTTTGGGTCATTCAGCATTATACCGTACAGTAAACAAAACGTACATCAGTGGTTCTCAGGTGTAGGGACCAGGCATGGACGGATTATGAACTTTCGGGGCCCTGGCCCACATGTATTAAGGGCTCCCTACTAATTGTCGCATGTAGAAGGGGGGTTTGGGGGTCCTCCCCCAGAATTTTTTTCATTTGTTTGATGTGATTTTCTGTATTCTGGTGCATTTTGGTAGCTTAGAAATCTAGACACACCCTAGCGGCAGCAAATTACATTTGCTTCCAGGGCTAGTCTAGCAACTCTCTGTTGGCTTGTGAGCTCGAAAAATTAAACTTCTATCAGGCCAATCAAACCGTCTACAGAGTCGTTAGGGGGGCATGACATAATGATTGATAGCAGAGTTGCAACGGTTTGGCTTGAATTCCCTGCTACTTGAAAACAAAGAAGATGGATATTGCTGTTGGCCAACAGTGTGACACGAGTTAAGCTTGTTTTGAGATGGCAAAAGTTTGAACTAGCCAACTAGCTCCGCTGGTGGGAAAACGCATGGGACTCATTTATCCCGCCCCTCGGACTGAGCACTGCGAACGGTGAGTGCCCAGACCCTACATTTTAATGTGGGTCTGGCTCGTCAGGCTAGCATTTTGGGGATGGCCAATACTAAATTCAATCAGATTCATAGCCTACATCCTGATGTGTTGATATTGAGGCAATGATTCCATGCAAACACGTAGAACACAAGAAGAGATATCCGCACACTGTATCTAAAGCTCCCAGTTTAATGGTGGATGATGATACACAGCGTTTCGACCACTCAGGTCTTCGTCAGGTGTTCACAGGTGCCACTAAAAACAATCTTACCCACTCCACAGTACACCCGAGGCAAATTCCAGACAATCGATATAAATGTCTGTGTTGATAGAATAGTGTTAAAAATACAACTACCCTTGCATCGCATTGCAATAGTTATACTTTCATTTTATGCTGACCTTTATAGCTCAAGATGCACTGTGTCTTTATAAGACAGAACATTTCTTGATAAGATAGAATTTCCATCCCTATCATTTGAACAAAAAGAGATATTATGTAGGCCAATTAGTGAGGAAGAGGTTTCAGAAACTATCAAAAACACATCACATTCACATTTTTTTTTTTTAAATTTCAGCAAAGTACTAGTGGTCTGCTCTTTTTTGGCTGCTTTGATAAGGGTTGTCTTCCCCATACTTTAAACCTTGCGCACATCTCTGTTATTCTGAAGAAAGGCAAGCCCCCCGATATATGCGGATCTTACAGGCCAATTGGTCTGATATCTGTTGACAGCAAACTACTACAGTATTAGCAAAATGCCTTGAAAACCTGCTTCCAATTCTTATAAACCCAGACCAAACAGGCTTTATTCATGGACGCTACTCTTCCAGCAACGTTAGGAGGCTTTTGAATATTTTACAATCTACATTACAGAACAAACAGAAAACACTGGAATGCTGAGAAAAGGCCTTCAACAGAGTTGAATGGTCCTATTTTTTTACATTATGGAGAGATTTGGGCTGGGGGGAGACTTTATTATCATTACTATGGTCGCTGCTCTGAACCATGTCCAGTGGCCAGGGGTGTCTGCCAGGGATGCCCTTTAAGCCCTCTTCTCTTTGCCTTGGCATTAGAACCATTGGCAGAGGTAATCTGCCTACACGCTGAAATAAGGGATGTCTTTTTGGGGGGCAAGGAACACAAAATTGCCTGATATGCTGACAACATTCTTCTGTTTGTTTCATCTCCTGCTCTATCTATTCCTGCTATTGTGGACACATTCAGTGAGTTCAGTTTTATATCTGGCTATAAAATCAATTTAAAATCTGAAGCTTCAAGGGTTGATATGTACGTATATTTAATAAGATATTGATTGATACATTTGTAAATTTCCCTCACGGGATCCAAGAGTATATACTTATACTTTTATTTTAGTTTTTTAGGCAAAGTGTAATACAAAAAGTATTTCTGTTAATATGAAGATTAATCTGGTAGAAATGTATGAAGATATCTATAAAAGAGAAAAAAAGTCCCATTCACCAGAAGTGTGATAACAGTGTCACTTATTGTGGTCATTTTCAGGACTTCTGTCCCGGGTAGAGATTTTGGCACACATCCCACGTTGTTCAATGGTGTCATATTAGTCTATAACAGTTGAGATATGCCATTGCCAGGATCCTGTCAGGACTGATGAGTTTGTGCCACTCTGGTGGCCATTTTGTGTATTGTCCTGTGTTTGGTTTTGCCTGTTCCCCATGTGCTCTGGTTACCTGTCTGCTGTCATGTGTCTTTGTCTCCACCCATTCCCTTATATGGTCTGCACTTCCTGTCTCGTCAGTTTCCCTCCGTTTCTGCTCACACTTGTTCCCTGTTATTGTCTTATTAGTCTGGTCCAGTCCTCTGTCTTTCTGTTAATTGGTCTGTGTATTTCTATCCTCCTGTTTCTCTGTTCTTTGTGGGATCGTCTCTCTGTTTTGTTCTGTCAGAGTCCTGTCTGCAAGTAGTTGGTGATAATAAAGTGTATGTTTATTGAAATTTCTGCCTGCAACGAGTTTTGCGCTTGGGTCCTCCTGCATATCCGTGACAGTTTAACTTGATAATGTTGCAGAACATAGGCCTACATGGTCAAAGTTTGTATTCATTGCCAAGAAAAGGAAAATACCCAGGTAAGACCATGGAAATGAATATTGCTTCATTTTACAATACAGTTTCTGCTTACTTATTGAGTAAATTCTAAAAACATCAACAAAAAGAAACCAGTATTTAAGAAGATGCATTGTTCCTGCAGAGATTACCAGGTAGGTAAATTGAATGTTATTCCATTGCTGTAAGTTGCTTTGGACAAATGTGTCTGCCAAATGAATAAATATAAATTTAATGTATTACAAAATTCAGCACAAGAAAATAAACACACCTCACTTAAATTCCAAAGTAAAAATATTATTTATTTACTTAACACATGATTTCATGTATGTGACAAATAAACCTTGTATCTATGTGACAAAGATATCCTTGTATCTATACCTACACTGTTACTTATAATCTCACATAATGATAGGGGAGGGCTGGAGAAGTCTGTACCTCTGCTGTATCTCTGTGCAACATGCACTTTGTTTATGGTTATTCAGTGTTTTTTGTAAGTTGCCTTTGGCAGTATGTCCATTTTTTTCACGGGTCATGATTTAACACCATCTTCAACACAGCACTATCCTCAATGATCTCTTTTATCCTCTAGAATATTCCAGGAATAAGTCGGCTGGGCACAGCATCTGTGTAACGCTTCCAGTCATGACCATATTTGGCACTGCAACGGTGCTCATCTCGCACACAGCGGTGTACCAACAGAATGGTCATGTATACAAAATAGAAGTATGGCAGCAGGTGTGTCCCTCCACAAGCCGCACAGTAGGCTAGGGAACCCATCAAGTCACCAGTGTAGTTGAAGTGGCGAGCCAGACCCCAAAATCCTGAAGTTAGCAGCTTGCTTTTGTGAGTGTTGCCATCAGAGGAGTGGTACTTGCATTCAATGAATGTGGGTTTTTCACCCCAGATAATGCAGTTTCCTTCACTCTGACGGAAAAGGTCCTTCTGGTGGTTAGTTGAACGAAAGATGTAGTAACCCACGAGGCCCAGCATAAGAACACCTGAAGCATGAGGTATACTGAGCTGGATGGGGTTGTAGACCAGGTAAAGCCCCTGTCAAAAAACAAAATGGGTAAATTATAGTAACTGCAGGACTGATACTGAAGTAGTACCATGGTAGACAAATCAGTGTTTGGAAGGATATTTTATGGTTTTCTGAACAAATCAATCCTATGAACATGAGCCAAAGTTACATGATGCATGTGACCAGTATTATGGGAATCACTAGACTCAAAACTGCAACCTCACACACAGTAGTATCTAGTTGCTTCAGCACAGATATGGTAACTGTAACAACACTTTATGTAATAATTTCACAAAATGTAATGGACCGTCACTTCATTATATAGAATCCACATTTTGTATTGATCTTGGATTGTACTTTGTAATAAGCAGTCTGAACATATTATGTAATAAATAGGGCTGTAAAATGAATGTGTTCATTTTGAGTAATTAATAACAAAAAATAACTTGTCAAAAACAATTAGCACAGATTAATGACACCCATGACCCAATTTATACTCCATTGAATTGTTTGGATACATTTGTCTATGTTAAGAAAAAACAGGCCATACTTAACCCAACACGCTACCCAGCTCTTGCCACAGACCAAGGTTATCTCTTGCCTCGACTACTGTAATGCCCTCCTAATGGGCCTCCCGACTTGAATGGCGGTACTTCTAGTTTCCAATCAACCAATAAGGGCATGTTACCCCGCTGTTCATTGAGCTCCACTGGCTACCCTTAGCGCCCACATCAAATTCAAGTCACTAATGCTTGCCTACAAAGTGATTGCTAGGTCTGCTCCTACTTACTTCAAAGCTCTCATAAAGGCTTCCTCCAAGGAACGTCGTCTGGCATTGCCAGCCTACACACATGGCAATTCTATTCTCGAGACTATTCTCTTTTGTTGTTCCATGTTGGTGGAATGACCTACCAAAAGCAACTATGGACTCTTACGAAGTCGGCAAAGTATTTTACTGTCCGTTGACATTGCTGTCAAGCACCTGTTTCAGTTGTACCATAAACCCATTAAAATGAAGTGTACCAGTTAAGTACTTACAATTACATACAGTATTACATGTATGTTGTGTCATTGGTGTCTTGGAACATGTCTGCCATTACCCTACGTAGCACATGTATCAACTGTGTTGGTACACACTTATTACATGACTTATTATTTCATGAAGTAACATAGTTGGTCTGTTTATGCCTACCTGTAGTAGCACATTTCAAGACTTGAGAATGAGGACATACATGTAATATGGATGTATACTTATCTGGTACACTTTATTTTAATGGACTTGTTCCACTGTATTAAATGAGTATTTAGTGTGTACCAATACAGTTGATACATGTACTGTGTGGTGTAACAGCAGACACGTTTCAACAGATCAATTACAGGATGCATGACATCATTGACAGGATGTATATAATATGTACATGTAAGTACTTAACTGGTACACTTTACTTTAATGGGTTTATTCCACTGTATCAAAGAGTAATACATGTGCACCAAAACAGTTGATACATGTACTACAGTATGTAGGGTAATGGCAGACATGTTCCAAGACACCAATGACACAACACAATATGTACTGTACATGTAATTACTTAACTGGTACACTTCATTTTAATGGGTTTATGCCACTGTATCAAATAGTAATACATGTGTACCAACACAGTTGATACATGTGCTATGTAGGGTAATGGCAGACATGTTCCAAGACATTTAATGACACAACATACATGTAAGTAATTAACTGGTACACTTAATAGGTTTATTCCACTGTATCAAAGAGTAACAAGGTTGTAGCAGCACAGCTGTTACATGTACACTGAAGACAATGAGGCCTTGACTGGAGCTAAGAATGGTTTGTATATCAAATTTATCATGACCAGATTTACCCCATCCAGCAGGTCTCAGGTCAGCTCTTTGCCTCTGATGAAAATTTAGGCAAATTGGCAAAGTTTTGTAAAAGCACTCAGTATTACAATGTAACAACTATATGTAGGTACCCACAAATACATAATGCAAGTACAATGATAGTACCTGATAGTACATGTTGTTACACAGGTTGTACCACTGTACCTGATTAGGTAGGTACACTGTAACAGCGACACATTAAAATAAAGTGTTACCGTGTAACAACCTATGCAATGATATGTATTATTACACGGCTCTTCACAAGGCAAGTAGAACGCTCCATTGGCTTGAATGGGATTTCCCAACGTTCGGCAGTCTGCTAGTTCTGAATAACAGACCGTTGCTAAGTATAACAGACCGCTGTCAAGGAAAATGGGCTTTGTGCTTCTATTTCACGTCTTTCATATTACTGCGCAAGTAGTCCAGCCACTTATCACTTTAGAATACTCTGTTGCTAAGCTACGCGAGTTGACCTGCAGATACTTTGTAACCGACAAACTTTCAATTCATCCGGCGCAATGGATGAGTTTAATATGAGTTTTAATATTCTTGGAGATTACCCAGATTTCGATTCTTGGATGAAGGCTGAGTTGTCTTCACCAGTTAAGAAAAGAAAAAGAAAAGAAAACAACACAGAGGAAGGCAAAGAAGCGAAACGACACAAACATCTGGACGACAGAGACATAGACAGAATTGAAGAGAACCGACATGAAATCAATAAAAAACGGACCACGGTATGGGCCATGTCAGTTTTCAAAGACAGGTTAGTGGAAAAAAAATGTCGGTTGACTTTGCTGATTATAATGCAGAGAGTCTCAATCAGGTACTACGTTCTTTTTATCCATCGGTGCAAAATGCCAACGGAAAGACCTACTCAATTGCAAGTTACATGGCAATTAGGGCAGGGATATCTCGACATTTCACAACCCTTGATATAATGATCATCATTAAAATTATTGTTAAATCAATATTTTGTTGCCGGTGTTGATTGCTTTAGTGGGTAGCCGTGTAATAAGCGGGATAATGTATAGAACGCCCGGTCATTGTCGGGAAATAGGTCCCTTCCAGGCAGAACAAGATCCCTCCGCTGCGCGTCGGGGTCCGGTCCGCCCTGTTGGGACCTACAGTATTTCCCGACAATGACCGGCGTTCTATACATTATCCCTTATTATCACATACTTATGTATTATACATACATAATGTATTTTTGTGCACCTACAGATCATTATTACACATGTAATAAGTGCCTGTTACAATACTTTGCCAAAGTGGCCTATAAGTGTCTATGGGGTGAAGTTTGGGACTCTTGACACTCCAACATTTAAAGGAGAATTCCGGTGTGATATTGACCTAAAGTATATTGAAACATGATACCGAGTGTGAACGCATGTCTCATAGCCCATCTCTGCTTGTCCCCTGCAATCTGGCGCTAGTTAGCCGATGCTACCAACAGCTTTTTCAATGGTGGTGCTTCGGCATCGGGCTAGCCATGCAAATAAATCAGTTTTACACCATTTACGAGGCTCAATGTATCTCCACACTTCATTGGTAGACTTCCGAGGGCCCTGACATTTAAAACGAGACATTGAGAACTTTGAAAAAGCACTGGTAGTTTACTTACAAGACGATTTATACAGACAGTATCTTCACAAAGTTTAGCATTTGCAGCCATCTTGAATTTAGTCACGATAATTCGAGCGACGAGTAAGAATGAACAGGTATGATAAGGGATCAGATTCCCAAAATAATTCAGTGGAAATGCATGGATTCCAGTAAATCGTCTTGTAAGTAAACTACACAGTGATTTATTTGCATGGCTAGCCCGATGCAAATAAATCAGGGGCCGTATTACAGAAACACATCCTATCTTAATTTAGGAATCCTATCTTATCTCAAGTTAAGATATCCTAAGTAGGCGATCTAGCATCGACGTTCAGCTTTTATGTCTGTTACTTAGCAACAGATGAAACTTGTTGTTGGATCACCTCACTTCACAACTAGCAGCTATCATAATAATAATAATTCAATGTGGAGTTCATTACCCGTTGGAAACTTGATGTAACTTCGCGCTAATCCACCAATGGCTTTTGCCACCTCTGTTAAAAGAGAATTCCGCTGTGATATTGACCTAAAGTGTGTTGAAACATGATACCGAGTGTGAACGTATGTCTAGCTCATCTCAGCTTGTCCCCTGCACTCAGAAATCGGGCGCTAGTTATCCGCCTAGCCATGCAAATAAATCACTGTTTTACACCATTTATGAGTCTCAAAGTAGCTCCATACTTCATTGTTAGACTTCTGAGGGCCTTGACATTTAAAACGAGACATTGTGAACTTTGAAAAAGCACTGGTAGTTTATTTACAAGATGATTTATACAGACAGTACCTGCGCTACATGTAACAAAAGAGCAGCCATCTCGCTTATTTGTAACAGTAATTTGATAGTTAGGAGAGCTGATGGGTCATCCTAAAGTTAGGACCGTTTATTTAGGATTTTGGTAACTTAGGATATTTGTGTAATACACATTTCCTATCTGGAGTTAAGATAAGAAACTGACTTTAGGATCGGCCGTTCTGTAATGACTTTTTTCCTAAATCCGATCCTAACCCTTGTTACCGTAGTTACCAAACAGATAAGATAGGATTTTCGAGTTAGGAAGTTTCTGTAATACGCCCCCAGGAGTGCAGGGGACAAGCCGAGATGGCCTATGAGACATACGTTCACACTCGGTATCATGTTTCAACACACTTTACGTCAATATCACACCAGAATTCTCCTTTAAAGCATAACTCCAGAATGACACAACCTAAGGTCTATTTACGCTAGTAAACAAGTTTTGATTGAGAGCAAAATTACATTTTGAGTAAGACCGTTTTTTTGCATTAACACTGAATGCAGGCATGAAAACGGGTCCGGGGTGAAAAAGGTGAGAAGGGTGCATGAAGAGGGAAATGGCCGTTTCATAGCAAAACAACAATGAGTGACATTGTTGCCAATAGCTTCCATGGATGAAGTTGCCTAAGAGTACCCTGTAGACACAGACTATAGCCTACTGATCAGGCCACTGATCGTTTCTTAAAAGACAGCATTACCATGTCAAACACTGCTTTTGTCTCTGAACTCGACAAAACGCACCAGCCCAGTTTAGTTCAACTATTTAGTTATTCACATTAGCCTTTGCTATAGGCCAACTGATAAAGTATGCCTATTTGCTTCACCTTTTGTCGATCTAGATGGCTCAAACTGCACATATTCTTCATCAAATGAACTCGTTATGTCTATATTTCTGTCCAATATCGCTAACTTTAACAACAGCCTATGCTACATTGCTACATCAATCTCAATGTCTTTTTCTGACAGAAGTTGAAAGTTTCAACTAGCCCACCTGTGACCTCAATAAGCATCTCTCCTCGCCGGGCGCACATTCCAGCTGATATCAGACACATCTATCTGCAGTCACAGACAGAGAGGCTATTCCAGCGCAAGCGCTCTGTTCGCGTTGCATCCGCGGCAACAATTAGCTTCCACTATTTAATAAATGCATAGGGGCTGCATTAACATATTTGTTGCTGGATCAGACAAGTTTTTAATGGGGCTCTGACAAAACATCAAGTTCGTGTCTGCGCGTGATTTGTAAACTCAGTAACCCCATACCCCCAAATATTTTCACATCGGATCTGCGCGAACCTCGCAAGTCCCCCATTTTGGATTCAAAACGGCGAATTTCGCCGAAAAGGTGAAGTTTTCATGCCTGTGAATGGGTTTATGGTGAAAGCTAAGGGGGCCAGCTAGCATGTCAAAAAACAAACGCTATTTTATACCACTGACAATGCTCAAAATATAATCACACTTCTGTAGTAGTGTGGTGAGGGTTCCTACAGACAAACCGTATTGTAAACTTTGAAAATGTATAGAGATGTTATAACAAGACCTGTATCTGAAGGAAGCAAATTGCCTGGCTTTGTGTTCAATCAGCATTCGATCTTGCAGCACTGCGCAGATCTGGCTGAATCTTACAATACAAACATGCCTTACGCCAACCAGATCTAAGCTTTGCTTAATTATGCACCATTAAGGCACCATTAAGGCTACAGTATTAGTATAGCTATATCATGTTTAATCTGCTTAACCTCCAGCAACTTAAACGGTCCTCACCTACAGAAACCTCCTTCTCCATGGGCTTGGCAGGGGGGCAGCCGTGGCCTACTGGTTAGCACTTCGGACCTGTAACCGGAGGGTTGCCGGTTTGAACACCGACTAGTAGGAACGGCTGAAGTGCCCTTGAGCAAGGCACCTAACCCCTCACTGCTCCCTGAGCGCCGCTGTTGATGCAGGCAGCTCACTGCGCCGGGATTAGTGTGTGCTTCACCTCACTGTGTGTACACTGTGTGCTGTGTGTGTTTCACTAATTCACGGATTGGGATAAATGCAGAGACTAAATTTCCCTCACGGGATCAAAAGAGTATATACTTACTTATACTTGTGGAACTGCCAATCTGCAGTCAACAAAACAGACTTCATAGCTGGCTATGCCAACCACCTTTCGTTGGAACTCCTTGCTCTGACTGAGACTTGGATCAAACCTGAGAACACTGCCACCCCGGCTGCACTCTCCACTAACTTGACCCTCTCCCACACTCCTCGCCCATCTGGACGAGGAGGTGGGACAGGCCTGCTAATCTCCAACAAATGGAAATTCACACTGCTACTGCCTTCAAACAAATATGTCTCATTTGAATTCCATGCCATCACAGTGATCGCCCCAGCAAAACTCTACGTGCTGGTCATCTACCGCCCTCCAGGCCAACTAGGCTGACTTTATGGGCCGAACTTGACACTCTGCTATCCTCCATCCCTGAGCATGACTGTCTGCTTCTTGTCCTCGGCGATATGAACATCCACTTAGATGCCCCTGGCTCAGCGGACTTTTTGGCCCTGATCCACTCTTTTGACCTCAAACTGGTTCAAAGCCCACCTACTCACAAAGCTGGCAAAGAGCTTGACTTGATCCTCACTCGGAACTGCAGCACAGACACCCTCATGGTGACGCCTCTTCATCTTTCTGACCACTTTTTCATCCAGTTCAACGTCAGCCTGACAGAACTGCCTCCGGCTCCTCAGCCCATGGTGACATTCCGCCGCAACATCCGGAACCTGTCTCCAACCCACTTTTCCTCGGTGGTTGCCTCCAGTCTACCTCCACTCAACACCTTCTCCTCTCTGGAGGTTAATGAGGCCACAGATTCGCTCTGCTCCACACTGAGCTCGTGTCTAGACGAGCTGTGCCCTCTAACCACAAGGCCAGCTCGATCAAAACACTCTCATCCATGGCTAAATGATACCCTCCGATCGCAGCGCACCAAACTCAGAGCCGCGGAGAGGAAATGGCACAAATCCAAACTAACTGATGACCTCAAAAACTACCAGACACTCCTAAACTCCTTCTGAGCCAGCATCACTGCTGCTAAGACTGCTTTCTACAATGACAAAATCAACAGCACTACAGACACTCGAAAACTTTTCTCAACCTTCAAATCGCTACTCAACCCGCAGCTGCCTCCTCCTCCATCCAGCCTTACTGTGGATACCTTTGCCTCATTTTTTACAAACAAAGTGGCGGCAATCAGCAGTCAATTCTCTACATGCCCACACAACGATCAGACTCAGATACCGCGACTCCTACAACCTCCAGGGGCTGCTGGAACATCTTTTTTCAGCATTAGCCTCTCTCCGAGAGTGAAGTATCTAGACTCCTGACATGTAGCCGTCCTACCACATGCTCGCTGGACCCTATACCTACGAGCCTACTTCAGTCCATCAGCCCGACCATCGCACCAGCTATCACACATGTAATCAATGCCTCGCTAACCTCCGGCACATTTCCAACAGCGTTCAAAATGGCCGGGTAACACCGGGTATTTAAGAAAGCTTCTCTCAACCCTGCTCAAGTCGAGAACTACCCCCCTGTCTCCTGCCTATCCTATCCAAAGGCATTGAACGAGCAGTCTCCAAACAGGTCTCTGACTTCCTTTCACAGAACAACCTTCTGGATCCAAATCAATCTGGGTTCTGCCACTAACCAAACGGCTCTGCTGTCTGTAATAGAAGCCTTAAAAGAAGCCAGGGCGACCGCTTGGTCATCAGTACTCATTCTGCTTGACTTATCGGCTGCCTTTGACACGGTTAATCACCGCATCCTTCTCTCCTTACTCTCTAACATGGGAATCTCCGGTTCTGCTCTCTCCTGGTTTGAATCCTACCTCACAGGATGCTCGTTTAGCGTATCATGGCTTGGTCAGCTATCTGCACCTCACCATCTCACCACAGGGGTCCCCCAGGGCTCAGTGCTGGGCCCCCTTCTCTTTGCTATCTACACTACCTCCTTGGGACAGATTATCCGTTCGCATGGCTTCTCATACCACTGCTATGCAGATGACACACAGCTCTATCTGTGCATATCCACCTGATGACCCCTCGGTTTCAGCACGGATCTCGGATTGCCTCTCAGACATAGCTACATGGATGAAGGAAGGCACACCACCTCCAGCTGAACCTCTCAAAGACTGAACTGCTGGTCCTCCCAGCTAAACCTACCATACACCACGACATCAACATCAAATTTGACTCCCTGTCTGTTTCACCTACCAGGACTGCAAGAAATCTAGGAGTTGTGCTTGACAACCAACTAACCTTCTCAGATCATGTTGCCTCAGTCGCCCGGTCATGCCGTTTCGCACTCTACAACATAAGGAAAAACAGGACTTACTTAACTCAAGATGCTACTCCACTTCTGGTTCAGGCAATAGTGATCTCACGACTTGACTACTGCAACGCCCTCCTGACGGCTCTCCCAGCCTCCCAGACGGATCTCCCCTTCAGATGATTCAGAACGCGGCGGCACGCCTGTTCTACAACCAACCCAAAAGGGCACATGTTACCCCGCTGCTCATCCAGCTACACTGGCTGCCTATGGCGGCCCGCATCAAATTCAAGGCTCTAACCCTTGCCTACAAAGTAGTCTCCGGTTCTGCTCCCACCTACTTGAATGCCCTAATACAGACATACGCTACCTCCAGACCGCTGCGCTCCTCAGACTAACGACGTCTAGCTCTACCACCGGACGCTCAGGCCAATCCAAACTTTTCTCATCTGTTGTTCCTTGTTGGTGGAACACACTGCCAGTTCCTACAAGGGCAGGGACATCCCTCTCCATCTTCAAAAAACTCCTGAAGACCCAGCTCTTTAGAGCACATCTCCTCTCATTGCACCACTTAAAACAAGTCTTGCTGATACCAGCACCTACCAGCCGTCTTGAACTGACACTCAACTGTCAAAAACAGCACTCACTACTGATGCACTTATACCGTTTTTAAATTGTCCTAAAATTGTTGAGAATAGCTTTAAAACTTCATCTGTTACCATGTTATTAGTCGCTTTGGTTAAAAATGCGTCAGCCAAATGTAATGTAATATGTAATCATGCACAAACTGAAAAGAATTTGACTTGACTTCAAGCACATCATTAAGACCAAAGGTGAGATTTTTTTATGAAGACATTGATGACTTTTGACTACGGCAAAAAAGTAGAATGTGTTATTGGCATCTACAGGAAAATTTTAGCACACAAAGATTGACTGAAATATTACGGAATATTTTATTTCTACACATAGAGTAGCCTACAGTACCCATGCCTTGCCAAGCAATTACTAAGAAGGTCAGGAGGGAATCCACAGTACCCACATGATGATTTACCATGCTGAAATGTACAACTAGGCCATCAGGACCAGGGCAGAGGTGACAGACCCCCTGTGCCAAGCCTTCGGTCAGTTAGAAATATTATGAGCCAGTTTTAGTGACACCTCCCATCCCAGAGCAGTTGTCCCAGTCTGTCTACACTGCAAAAAGGAGACTCACCCACCATCAGTGGCGTCCCCGTAGAGTCATCTGTGACTGAAAACTTCTCTTGAAATGGAGGTGCTAGAAGCCCGCATTGGAGGATGCTACTTCCTTTTTAATCAGGCCTGCAGCAAATTGGATTGGTGGTTCCATTCCGGAACCAACTGGCTACAGACATTTGTTTTGTTTTAGTAGGCCTATAGTTAACCCGAGTTGTTAACTGAGACAGTTAATGGAATAGAATGGGGACATGTGCCACGATTTTGACAAAATAAGATTTAGCTGGCAATAACTGGCATTATTTGCGATAAATAAAAGCAATTAGTGGATGTACATAAAGGCATGAAGTCAGTCAAACTTCAGAATCAGTCAGAATTCCACAGAAAAACTTTTGTAACTTTAGACAGTTATCCAAACCTGTAAAGTATAAAGGAAAGGCAGCCAAACACAGTCCCCCCAGCCAAGGTACCATCCAAAGTGGTCATGGCATATGTCAATGGTCTTCAAGTACCAAGCCTCATTCCAGAAGAAGTCCAACACGTAGATAGCCTGAGAGAGAAGGAGAAAATGAAATTTTAATGATTTATTCAGCTATACCTACATTTACATTCCTCTTCCAATTAATGTCTAGACAGTGGATATGAGTGACATGGTAAAAAAAAACTCAACTTTTTCAGTGTTTCAGTAGACTACTATATAATTCTATGACGGAGTATTAGGGCCACACATGAAGAGAAAAATATTTTTGCCATGGCGAGATTAAACTCGACATTTCGAGAATAAAGTTGAAATATCATATCTACTTTAATCTCGACGTGTCGACTTTAAAGTCGACATGCTGACATTAAAGTCGCAATACAGTTTAAACATAGCATACACAGTTTAAGCTAGCCTACACTAACACACAATATGTTACATGAATAATGGGCTTAAAATCAAATGGGTGTTATTTCAGATAGATTGCTAGATTGCAGATATTCAGATAGATTGCGTCTTGTCTGTTAACTACTCATTGCCGTCATCGTGAAGTGCTGTATCTCGCGGTTGGAAATACCGTTTAGGCTATATAGCTAGAATAATACATGTATCCAATTATATAATGTTTCTATACAAAATGCTATTTCACTCTGTTTTACGTGGGTAAGGCCACCACACATTCAAATAACTGCCCTTCACGAACCACAGGCCGTCACTCTCCATAGGTTAACTAATTTCTCTAAAACTGTTTTTCCATGTCTCACCTGCAATAAACAGAGGAGGCTATAAACACAGGTATAGCCTAAGCATACTATTTTGATCCCGTGAGGGAATATGTGTGCATGTATACTTTATTTATGCACTATGTGTGCATATGTGCGCATGTAGGCTACTAGTACATGGGGTGGTCGGGAGGAGGACATCTTCATTCGTCCCTAGATTCAGCAATAGGCTGTTTTGCATCCATTACAAACAAGCAATGTGAAATTCTAGGATTGGGAAGAGCGCCTAGTATGCCTAGTCTAGTGCATAAGCATGAAGTTGAACCATTAGATGAAAAACACTCTTTAATGGCCTACAATAAATAAATAAACCGCTAATGACGTTTAGGCTACTTTTGACCATCGCATTTATCACCTGTACCTCTGTGATAAGGACCTACAGGAAAGTATTTGGCTGAGCAACGGAGGTTAATGTTTTATGTTTTGTTCACATGATATAGGCCTATGTCTAATCATTGTTGCAGTCGAAGAAAACTGGAATGGTTAATTCGTCCTCCCTTTCAATCGTCCCGAGCGGTCGTTCTCTCTCCAAACTAACTTTATTCTCAAAATGTTGAGTTTAATGTCGACACGTCGAGATTAAAGTCGACATTAGATTTCAACTTTATTCTCGAAATGTCGAGTTTAATGTCGACATGGCGAGTTTAATCTCGTCATGGCAAAAATATTTTTTCCTTCATGTGTGGCCCTAATACTCTGTCGTACAATTCACAAATTTGATGAGTCAATGTTAACTCATGACAAAAAAATGATTCAAAATATGTTTTCATCATTATTACCCATTTTAGGACCAATCTGCATTAGATTACATTAGATTCAACTTTTTTGTTATTGTCATTGTCCAGAGTACAAGTACTGAGACAACAAAATGCAGTTTACGTCTAACCAGGGGTGTTTTTCTAGAAAGCGTAGTTGGCTAAATTCTGTCGCAACTTTGTAGTCCGATCCATCGTTCATAGATTGGGTGTTTCTAGAAAGAGTAGTTTGAACTCTCAATCGCAAAAGTTTGGTGGTTTGAACTACTGCCCCTGAGCAGTCGCACGTGTCATTCCTTGGTAGTTCCGGTTGGTGATTCAATTCAATTCAAGTTCATTTATATAGCACATTTCATATGGCATACACAGACTCGATGCACTTTTAGAAAAACATTATCAAATAGACATTAAAACACATTGATAGTAAAATAAAAAATAAATAAAATGGTAATAAAAAATAAAAGTTTCTGATAAAAGTAATAAAAATGAAAGTCGCCACACCAACTTGGAAAGACCTTAAATTTTAACCAAAAGCTGAGGCAAATAACTATGTTTTCAGTCTGTTTTTAAAAGAATTCACTGATTGAGAAGATCTCAGTTCAGAAGGTAGGGAGTTCCAGAGTGTAGGGGCATAGTGACTAAAAGCACCATGAGCGGAACTAGTATTTATTCTCGGGATTAAGAGGAGACCTTTGCTTGAGGACCATAGGCATCTGGCTGGAGTATACAGTTAACATATCAGAGATATATGATGGGGCTAAGCCATTCAATGATTTAAAAACAATAAGAAGTATTTTAAAATCAATTCTTTGTTTTACTGGGAGCCAGTGTAGTGATTTTAGTACTGGCGATATGTAATCATATCTTCTCGTTCCAGTTAGTAGAGTGAAAGCAAACAAACCGGTTCGCAAGCAGGTAAAAGTGTGGCCTGAGGGAGCCTCTGATGCTCTTCAAGACTGCTTTGACATAACAGACTGGGAAATGTTTAAGCAGGCAGCCACTTACAACAATCAGACAGACATAGAGGAGTATACAGACACTGTAACCTCTTACATCACAAAGTGCATTGATGATGTGACCCACACAAACGACATCATCACTCGGGCTAACTGGAAGCCATGGCTGACAGGGGATGTCCTCAGGCTGCTGAGGGCCAGAGACAAAGCCTACAGAGCTGGGGATGAAGCTGGCATGAGAACAGCGAGAGCCAACCTGTCCCGTGGCATCAAGGAAGCAAAAAAGGAATACACTCGCAAGATAACCACCCACTTCAAAGACAGCAGGAACGCACAAAGTCTATGGCAGGGCATTCAGGCCATCACTGACTACAAGCCCGCGCCACAGAGCTGTGAGAGCAACATCCCTCTGCTCAACCATCTGAACCGTTTCTTTGCTCGCTTTGAAGCACAAAACAGCACTTGCCCACAGAAGACCCCTCCCCCTCCACACGAGCAGCCCCTGTGCCTCTCTGCTGACAGCGTGAAGAGGACACTTGCTGCTATCAACACCGTAAGGCAGCAGGCCCAGACAACATCCCAGGTCGGGCTGAAGGACTGGCGCTGAGGAGCTTAAGGATGTCTTCATAGACATCTTTAACACTTCCCTGAAGCAAGCCATCGTCCCATCATGTTTCAAAGCTGCCACCATCATACCTGTGCCGAAGAAAACTGCTCCATCCTGCTTCAATGACTACCGCCCCGTGGCACTGACACCCATCATCATGAAGTGCTTTGAGCAGCTTGTCATGTCACATATCAAAGCCATTCTCCCCCCCACCCTGGACCCCTTCCAGTTTGCATACCGAGCCAAACGGTCCACAGAGGATGCAATCTGCTCTGCCCTCCACCCAGCCCTCACCCACCTGGAAAAAAGAGACTCATATGCGAGATTGCTGTTTATAGACTTCAGTTCTGCATTCAACACCATAATACCACAACAACTCCTCTGCAAACCTGACAAACTGGGACTCAGTACCTACCTCTGCAACTGGCTACTCGACTTCCTCTGTCAGAGGCCTCAAGTAGTACGTGTTGGCAACAATATCTCAAGCAGCATCACACTGAGCATGGGGACCCCCCAAGGCTGCGTACTCAGTCTGCTGCTCTTCACCCTGCTGACGCATGACTGCACTGCAACCTACAGCAACAACCACATAGTGAAATTTGCTGATGACACAACTCTGGTGGGTCTCATCACCAAGGGCGACGAGACTCAATACAGGTTGGAGGTCGACCTTCTGACCACGTGGTGCAGGGACAACAACCTCCTGCTGAACGTCAGCAAGACCAAGGAGATTGTTGTTGACTTCCGTAGAGGTCACACCCAACACCTGCCACTGACCATTGACGGTGCTGTGGTGGAGAGAGTGAGCAGCACCAAATTCCTGGGGGTGCACATCAGTGAAGACCTCTCCTGGACCACCAACACTGCATCACTGGTGAAGAAAGCTCAGCGCCGCCTGTACTTCCTTCGGAAACTCAGGCGAGCAAGTGCTCCACCAGCCATCATGACCACATTCTACCGAGACACCATTGAGAGCATCCTCTCCAGCTGTATCGCTGTGTGGGGCAGAAGCTGCACTGAATACAACAGGAAAGCCCTGCAGCGCATAGTGAACACAGCTGGAAGGATTATTGGTGCTTCACTCCCCTCCCTGAGGGACATTTACACCTCCCACCTCACCCGCAAGGCAACCACAATTGTGAGTGATGCAAGTCACCCCGCTCACAATTTGTTTGATCTACTGCCCTCTGGGAAGAGGTACAGAAGCCTGCGCTCCCACACCACCAGACTCACCAACAGCTTCATACACCAGGCTGTTGGGATCCTGAACTCTCTCCCCCTTCCCCCCCTCCACCCTCAGCTACATAACATCCTGGACTTTTAGACCCACAATGGCTGCCTTGCACTACTCCACTTGCACTACTCCACTTGTACACTTGCAACTTCTTGTTGTTGTCCTGAACACTTCTGAACACACTTCTGCTGCTCTTACATAACTTGCACCACTATGCCACTTGCATACTTAGGTCAAACAAAACTACCTCAGCCATTTATTGGCCTGACTTTTGCACTATTATATTGACTGTCTACTGTATGCACAATTGCACAATTTCTACCAAATTTTGCTGCTCTTATTTCTTCATTGTATGTGCCTTCTTATTTTTACTTTTTATATTGTTTACTTGAATTTTATGTTTGTCTGTGGACCTAATTGGTAAAATATGTCTTGTCTCCACCGTGGGATAGTAGGAAACGCAATTTCGATCTCTTTGTATGTCTTGACATGTGAAGAAATTGACAATAAAGCAGACTTTGACTTTGACTAGTACTCTGGCAGCTGCATTTTGAATTAGCTGGAGTTTGTATCGTGTTTGCTTTGTTAGTCCAGCAAAAAGAGCATTACAGTAGTCTAATCGACTTGAGATGAAAGCATGTACTAATTTTTCTGAGTAAGGAGGAGAAAGGAGGCATCTAACTTTAGAAATGACTCTAAGGTAGTAAAAGGCAGTCTTTGAGATGCTTGAGATATGCTTCTGGAAGTTGAGTTCAGCATCTAAAGTTACCCCTAGATTTCTGCCATCCTCACGAGAATTTACTGACAGGGAGGTTAACAGAGGATGAAACTTTTGTCTCAGGGCCTTAGGGCCGACTAATAAGATCTCAGTCTTATTGTCGTTGAGTTTTAAAAAGTTCTGGCCCATCCAAGTTTTAATATCCGAGATACATTGGGTAAGATCATTTAAAGGGCTAGGATCATCTGAGGAAATAGAAATGTATAATTGTGTATCATCAGCATGAGTGATAGGAGATGTTGTACTGCTGAATGATAGACTATAAATAATATATAAATTAAATATAAATATATATAAATTAAAGAGCAGAGGACCAATAATTGATCCCTGAGGTACCCTTAATGATATTGGAAGAAAAGTTTTCAATAGAGACAGAGAATGTCCTCTCATTTAGATAGGATGCGACTGGGTAAACTTGAAAGCTCTGCTTTCAAGTTTACCCAGTGTGGGCGGTTTGCCATAAGATATGTTAAAACCGCTTGCCATAGAACTGCCAGGTCATAGACAACGGCATTTGCAAGCAAGCTAATCTAACACAGACTCTACTTTCCAGTTAATTCAGTGTGTTCCCAAATGCTTCAAGAAGTTTCATGTCTTCCCCCATAACACGCAATAGTTTTGAACATGTTAGGCTACATGTTGGTGTTGAAGTGTTTAGATTCCCAACGCTAGCCTAGTAGGCATTTTAACAGCAACTATGGATATGCGCTAACACCAGTCAGCTGAGTTTAATTAGCTATAACGTACGGAGATGGTTTCGTAGCCTCTTTGACAGCTCAATGACATCAGGTATGTAACCTACATATTTATGTTTTTGCCAGCTAACTTTTAACATGATCTTCATATTCATTGTGATGCTATATGGGCCTCATGCACATGAAAGATTAATATCATGCCATTATGTTGTGTTCCAAGTGTTTATGTTGGGTAACTGTATCTGGATGTGTTGCTATCAGAGCACCGAAATGAGGCACCGAAATCCACGTTGTTATTCGATGCAGTTACTACCGTTTGCGTTGGCACCGGTGCCATATTAGAACCGGTGCTCGGTGCCTAACCCTAGCTTTGGCAAAGAATTTCTAGGGGTTGGGATATTACACATGTTGCCACTGTTTCCACCAATGATGTATAGCATCATGAAAAACGTAGTTGGTACTACGGTGTTCGAACGCCGGAAGTAGCGAATTGCGACACAGGTGCGATGCTTTCTAGAAACAGGTGTTACAATGTAGTTGTTTGAGCGCAAGTTGCTTCGTGGTTCAGCAATGCACCGCAGAAGTGTAAAAAAGCAGAAAAATGCAATGTGATATACTGTTTATGCACTGCTTGCCTATACTATAAGATATATAGTGCAGTGTAGACAATAGTATACAGTTAAGAAGGTGGAATCCTTTACAATTAAAATAACTATATAATAAAATATATATATATATATATATATATATATATATATATATATATATATATATATATATATATAACATCCACAGACAAGGAGTTTCCTTTGAACCTGCTGGTTCGGATGCGGTGAGACCTGTTACGCTTCCCGGACGGGAGTGGGGTAAACAGTCTGTGTGTGGTTGGGGTGAGAATAGTCTTTGATGATGCTGCGTGTCTTATGCAAGCATTGATTGCCGTGGATGGCTTCGATGGAGGGGAGTGAGGAACGGGTGATGCGGATTTCAACACCCTCTAAAGTGCTTTACGGTCGGAGGCAGAGTAGTTGGCATACCATACTGTGACACAGTATGTGAGGATGCTCTCAATGGTGCAGCGGTAGAAGTTCACCAGGATCTGAGGAGACAGGTGGACCTTCTTTAGTCTCCTCAGGAAGAGGTCAGGGTAGAGGTGTCGAGGGTCCAAGGGAGGTCCTCAGAGATGTGGACATCCATAAACTTGAAGCTGGTAACACGCTCCATCAGTCCCGTTAATGAGAATGGGGGGGTGTGTGCCAGCTTTTGACTACCTAATGTCCACAATGAACTCTTTGGTCTTCTGTCTTCTTGGTGTTAAGAGCCAGGTTGTCGTCGGTGCACCATGATGTTATGTGCTAGACCTCCTCTTTGTAGGCCGTCTCATCGTTGTTGCTTTTGAGACCGTAGTGTCGTCTGCAAACTTGACTTGGTGTTAGAGCCATGTACAGGTTTGCAGCCGTAGGTAAAGAGGGAGTAAAGGAGAGAGCTCACAGCCCTGTGGTACGCCGGTGTTTAGGGTGAGGGTTGAGGAGATGAGGTTATGTAGCCTAACAGGCTTGCGTTCTGTTGGTTAGGAAGTCCAGAATCCAGTTACAGAGGGAGGTATTGATGCCCAGTTCCCTGAGTTTGGTGATCAGTTTGGAGGGTATGATGGTGTTGAATGCTGAACTGAAGTCAATGAACATAGAGATGGCATCCTCCATGCTCCTGTTCTGATGGTAGGGAAATTGGAAGGGGTCCAGTGAGGGTGGTTAGCAGGTCTTGAGGTGGGCCAGGACCAGCCTCTCAAAGCACTTCATGATGATAGGGGTGAGTGCAACTGGACGGAAGTCATTAACTCATTGAGTGCCAAAAATTTAATATTAAGTTTTTCCTTCCCATGCGTTGAGTGCCAAAAACGTAATATTACGTTTTTAGCTTTCTTTTTAAATTACAAAACTAGACACTCTAACACACCTTATATGTGATTTTGGGAACTCTGTGATGAATGGAAATGAAATATATGACGATCGAAAACTCATGAAAACGCACAATCTGGACATTTTATCATAACTCGGTTGCCACTTTGGGTCGAATCAGTGACGCATGCACGTCATCTCAAAACCAGGCCATTTTCGCGGGTCTATCACTAGGTGGCAGTCTCGCCAGGTCTCGCTGATCACTTCCCGGAAAGTTTACAGGCAACACTTAATATTTCATGAAAGACGTTATATCTCCATTTCTAGAAAAAAACAGTGATTTTGATGAAAACTAGCCACTGTTTAGCTTGGGATTTCTCATGAACAGAGGCGTGTAGAAATACACGGTTTGCACCCACCGAGAGCTTAAAGTCTCACCTTTTAAACGAGCCATTGTATGTGTTCATAGCTATAACACAGAATATGCTGTGGCTGTACAAAAATCATCAACAATGGTCTAGATTGCTGGCACTCTAGGACAAAGCTTCCGAAAACAGCTTGGCATTCAATGAGTTAAGGCTCGTTGCAGTGGAGTGTTTTGGCACCAGCAAGATTGAGGTGGTTTTAAAGCATGCAGGGACAGCTGGCTGGGGTAGTGAGAAGTTAAATATGTCCAGTCCTTTGGTAGATATTACAAGAACCATTTTGAGAGTTGTTAATGCAAATAAAGATGTTTCCATTGATTATTTAAAAAGGGTATGAATAATTTTGGACTTGCCATTTTTCATAAAAATGCTAAAAAAAGACGAAAATGATTATTTTTTTGATCCCATGTTTCTACTACATTATCTTACAACCTTTGGGCATGTGGCAGTGTCATTTTCAGTCAGAACAAACATATTGGTCAAGAGAAAATCAACATTACATCAATATTTACCAGTGGTATGAATAATTGTGTTCTTAACTGAATATCATGCAGGGGAGAAGTCCTAGAGATGCGCTCGGCTGAGCGAAACCACTCTCTGCAAGGCGTTGCTGTCTTTCTCAGTGCTGTTGGCATACCACACAGTGATACACTGGGTCAGTATACTCTCTATGAGCCCAGTGAAAATTTTTTTTAAAATCACTGGGGGAACCTGAATTTCCAGAGTTGTCTTACATGGTACATTCGTTGTCTGGCCTTTTTAACCTGAGCTTGGATGTGAGTAGCCCAAGTCAGGTCCTCAGAGATGTGTACTCCCAGATTTTTAAAACCACTAACTCTCTCTACCTGTGTTCCATCAATCAAGAGAGGGGTTTAAGTCTGCTGCTGCCTCCTTCTGAAGTCTACAATTAGCTCATCTCAACATTCAGTTGAAGACAGTTTGCCTGACACCAGGCAATCAGCTTTTTCACTTCTTCCAAGAAGGCAGTCTCATCGTTGCCCAGGACTACTGTATCATCCGCAAAACTTGGGGCCGGCTGCCTTTCTGATGTTAACTCGTTTCAAAGCTTTCCAAACCTCGTCCTCCGACACGGAGATCGCATACTCATCTCTATCTAAGCTGCTCCTCACCACTGTCGACGTTGGTGGTATTGCGGGATTATTCACTGCAGTCCGGATCAATTTATCCATCCAAGGTTTCTGATTGGAAAATGTCTTTATGGTGACAGTGTGTGCTGCTTCCTCAGCCAGCATACTTATGAAGTTCATTGTTGTCTCCGCAAACTCATTGACATCAACAGAGCTCTCCCGGAACATGTTCCAGCCAACTGCGTCTAGTTCATCCTGAAGCGCAGCTAGTGATGTGTCAGACCAGCGCAGCACCACCCGACACTTCGGGGGTTCTTGTATGAGCCTTTGTTTACATTCCGGTAAAAGGAATATAGCAGCATGGCCGATTTTCCAAAAGCCGGGTGAGATGGCTTTGTAGCCATTCCTAAACTGTGAATAGCAGTGATCCAGAGTGTTTGCACCAATAGTTGGGCAGGAGACATGTTGGGATAAGTTTGGCATCACCCGTTTAAGGTTAGCTTTGTTAAAGTCTGATGATGGCAGCGTCTGGGTGTTTGTTTATGGAGACATTAAGCACATCATGGAATTTAGACAGAGCTGTAACTGTATCCGCCTGTGGTGGAATGTAGACAGCTGTGGCAATGACTGCCTTGAACTCCCAAGGAAGGTAGAAGGACCGGCACATGATTGTGAGATGCTCTAGGTGAGGTGAGCAAGAGCACGACAGGATGGTGATATTTCTGGGATCACACCACTTGCTATTCACCATGAAGCAGACATCTCCACCCCTGGCTTTACCTGCCTCTGGTGTTTTGTCCGTCCGTAGAATGGAGAAGTTTTCAGATGGAGTTACAGCTTGGTCCGGAACTGAGGTGATGTTGAACGTGAGAACACTCTCAGTGAGTGACCTGTACACCATGGTCAGGGTGTGTTTGCTGGTGTTAAAGTTTTGCAGTTTCCTGAGGAGAGAGAGACTCTGTCTTGCCTTTTTATAGATGTAGTCTGCATTAAGTTGGAACGTAAGATCTTCATCTATAATTGTCCCAAGGTATTTAAAGTTGCTGACCTGTTCCACATCCTTCCCCTTCATGTTGATGGTCATGAAGTTAGGTCCTCTGTTGCCTGCTCCCCTCTTTCCTCCAAAGCACAGTTCCTTGGTCTTGCTGACATTCAGATGAAGATGACTGCTGTCAAACCAGGTGACAAGTCTCTGACTTCGCAGAGAGTCTGGCCTAGCTCTGGCCTAGCCCAATCACTAACAACCAGCGTTTTGTCATACAGAGAAGTTTCTCTGCATCGCATCCTTAGCAAGCAACCAAGCTAAATAAAGGTTGAATTAATGAATAGTAACGGTTGTTTAACTACCTGGAATTGGAGTGTGAAAAACAGAGATGGCTGAAACTGAACATTTGCTTTGCATACACTGTAATAAGAATAGATGATAAGAAGCCTAGGGATAACAGTACAGTGCATGCACTGTAAGAGGCCTGGTAAAGTCATGGTAAGAGGCCTGGGGGGTATTCCAGAAAGCAGGTTTACTGGCTTAACTGGGTATGTTAACCCAGAGTAAACGGTAAACCTGGGATTTCAGTTACAAAACGATCAGGCTATGTAAGTCATTATGGTAACATTGGCTCTGAACTTAAATGGGTATGTTAACCCAGAGGAAGAGGTAAACCTGGGATTTCAGTTCCAAAATGTTCAAAAATGATCTGGCTATGTAAGTAGCTATGGTAACATAGTCTCTGAACTTAACCTGGTAGGGGGTAGGTTTTTTTTAAAGTTATGTTCAATTATGTTCGGTTATTTCAGTGCATGTTCAACCAGGTCGCTATTTTTACACTTGTCACACAATGGCGTTTCATTTTGACGAAGGTCCGATTGACAAAGAAGCACAAAATCATGTAATATTTATCCGTGCAATTCACCGTAAGAGCAATTCACCAAACAAGTTTTTCAAGAGCGTTGAGTTGTACATGGTGAAAATTGTTGCCTCGGATAATGAATAATTCATGAAAAAAAGAGGACCATGAAACAGGTTGATGGCTTTCTGAAGAATTTACTTGAAACATGTTTAGAAGCAAGGTTGATTACCATATTTTAACTATGTATTTGTATTATTTATCTGTATTTATCTATATTTTAACTATTTATTTAATAATGCATATTTACCTATATTTAGTAATTAATCCGCTCTATTCTATTCTTTAAACTTCTTGGTATGAAGAGGTAGGCTACACACTTAGGCTATCCTAATCATCCTCCTCCTCTCCAGCAGTGTTCTGACAGGTGCTGCTGCAGCTGCATGACTATGCATAACATGCCACTTTTCCTGCAACTGCAGCGCAGGCTTAGACATTCCTTGAAGCAACCACAGAAGGGTGATCTCCTTACAAGCTTTTAGAGATGATCTCCTTTAGCTTTTTAGAGATAGTAGCTGTGGCACTAACTGATCATCCACATTTGGATGGCCATGATAAGTGTGTGTTGTGTTTGGGCCAGTCATGCATGAATTGTTTTATTATGCCTATGCACACAAGGGACGCCCGTTGTCGTTTTTTCTCTGGTAAATGTGCGGGTTCTCCTGTTTCCGAGAGGCCGTCAAGGAAGATGGCAAGAGTAGCCAGGGGGCTTGGGGAGTCCTCAGCAGCCTCACAAGCCTCACTGTTTTCTCCTAGCACAAGGCCTGCAGTTCCCCAACCTGCTCCTCCTACCAGTCCGCGTGAGCTGGAGGAGGAAGATGAGGAGGCCGTTGTGGACATTGAGACTGTTCTCTTGTCTGAGGGAGAGGAGCTACCTTGTGCACAGCCCTGTGCAGCCAGCCCGGTGGGAGGCGAGCTGGCCCGTCTGTTTGAGGAGGTCGTTGGCAGGGCATCCAGGGCTCTTGATATTCCCCTTCCAGAGAAGACCCTTGCCTCTGTGTCTAGGTTCCACACAGACATGACTGAGCGCCCAGCGGCGGCACTCATACCAGACTTTAGTGACTTGGTCTGTCGCCAGTTTTCCTCCCCAACTACTTTTCGTAGGTGGTCTGGCCAGGCTAAGGTGCTTTCCAACATGCACGGCGAAGGGCTGATTGGTTGTGGCTCGCTTCCCCCAGTGGCTCAAGCTTTGGAGCCCCTCTTCTCCTCTCCCAACTCCCTCTTTGGTGGTCCCTCCTGCCTCAGTGCCAATGGCAGGACTATGGAGGCTCTGCTGGGTAAGTTGCATAGGCCCATAGCGATGCAAGCCCACCTGGATAACACAGCGCCCATTCTGTCCCTGTCTATTCGACACCTCTCTGGTTTCTTGCAAAGCAGTGCCAGTGATCCCACTCTTTTGAGAGAGCTCTAGTCACCTCGCTGTGGTGTCTAAGGAGTAGGCAGTGGCATCGGGCCGCTCCTTGGCTCAGTTCTGGGTAGCTAGACACAATCTCTGGCTGTCTCAATCTCAGCTCCAGCAGGCAGACAGAGAGCGTCTTTTGAGAGTGCCGGTGGAGCCTGGGTCCATGTTCGGCCCACAGGCAACCACCCTGTTGCAGCAGGCGTGTGACAGCTCTCACTGTGCAGAAGAGGTGTCCGGGTCTCTTGGCAGGCGTGCCAGGGGCGCTAGGCGCCCTAGGGCATTCACGCCTCAGCCAACACCTACCTTGGGGCATCCGTCTTGGGGGCCGACTGATCTCAGGCAGCGGCTTCAGGCATCCCAAGGTCGGTGTAGCCACCCACAAGCTGGCCGGGGGGGCCAGCGCGCTAGTGGCCGTGGCCCCACCAGGCGCCCTCGTCGTTCCTGACAATCTCCGGGCCAGCCTCTCCTCTCAGCTTGATGCAGGAAGGCTTGGCTGGCCTTAGGAGTGGATCCATGGGTGTTCTCCACCATGACCCATGGGTCCCGCCTGCAGTTCAGGACCAGACCCCGTGTGACGAGGGCACCTACAGTGGGCAGTGCTTCGACTTGGCCAGCTTCACTTTCAGGGTCCTTGGCGTGGGATCACGCTGGTATCCGCTAGCGACTTTAATTAGTATTTTTCCAGTGAGACATTGCAACAACCCAAACAACCGGTAGATGGCTCAAGTGAGCAGGGTGTCTCGTAAAAAGAAATGGAGCTTGGAAAACCCTACACAGACTTCACTACAGACTTTAGCAGACTGGTTTAGAAATAATGTAATAGCCAGAAATATGCCTGCCCTGCCCTAATAAAGAAATATTTGGTTAACTGCGAGTGAATCCTGTTTGCAGCCATAGAGACGCAGGACAAATTAAACATTCTGGTTTTCTCCGAGTGCAACGATGATAGACAGACATCATTTGGACAAAATATAGAGTATTAACCTCCGTTGTCACAAGTTTACTTCATTAGGGACTGTTCGTTATTTATTTAAGGGGCTACCGAGGAGTTTTGGGAGCATTAGTCCAAAAAAAGACGGACCCTCCCTCGCCAGCAATACATTTTTCTATGACCCTCCAAAGTGATTATGAAAAATCACTGTCAACTTTTTTTCCGGGTTTATCGCCTACTGTATTTTAACGTTTTCACATATTTGGCCATAAGCCGTTTATCATAGGCTATCACTAAAACCAAACTACAAAGGCTAACACTTTAACAGGGGGGAATTAATTGGGCATGAATCATGCTGAACGCTATTTCGCTACCTTAGAATAATAAGGTTCTATCTGCGTTTTGAGTAGGTACAACCAGGACGATTGAAACGGGGACGAATGAAACATTCGGTTTTCTCCGAGTGCAACCGATGATAGACAGTCATCATTTGGACAAAACATGGAGCATATTAACCTCCGTTGCTCAGCCAAATGCCTTCCTGTTACGTCCTGGTATCACGGAGTTACAAGCGATAAATCCGATTTTGATGGTCACAAGTTTACTTCATTAGCAGTTTATTTTTTTTGGATTATTAAAGAGTGTTTTTCATTTAAAGGTTTGACTTAGGTGCTTATTCAGTAGAGCATTTAGTGCTCTCCCCAATCCCAGACGTCCACATTGCATGTTTGTTTGTAATGGATGCAACCGCTTGAGATAGGCTATCGTTTGACAGTGAGTTGTTAACAGAACCAAGACATATAGCCCAGCAGCAATCTAGGGACTGATCGTTATTTATTGAAGGGGCCACGGAGGAATTTTGAGTGCTTCAGTTGGAAGTTGCATGACCCTCTCTTGCCTGCTAGAAATTGTTCAATGACCCTCCGACAGAATTGTTAAAAAGACATGACCTCCCCTGCCAATTGTCTTCCCGCCACAGCCACACACTTTGTGATAACGTTCTTAAATCAATCTTTCCGTGAGATGGCATGCTACCAGTCCTTCCTTTTCAAATGTGTTGCGCCTGTTTGCACAATTTCACAAATAATCATATGTGATTAATAGTATGACAAATAATCCCTGTGCACGGGACCGAAACAATGCATGCCAACTTTTTCCGTGTTTATCACGTATTTTAACTTTCCCCGCTGTCTTGCCGTTTTAATGTTTTTTCCGTAGAATATCCCATATTTTAATACTCTCATAACAGCCCTGCCATCGGGCCTGTCTCTGTGTTGCCCTGTTGCTACCCCTTGCCCTTCCTTCCAAAAACAGATGTCTTCAAATCATCGTTTTCCTTGCTTGAAGGCTTAACTTAGAGTGATGTTAACCTATTTAAGTTTAACGGCGCTGATTGTTGTGAGAGCACGATTCATTGGCGCTTGCATGTTCGGCCTTATGCCCACGCGGCGCACCTGAGGCTACTCAGCTGCAAGATAAATAATTTCCCCTGTTTGTATGTTCACTACAAGTTGGCCTACCATAACTTACCAACTCTGCACTGTAGACTGGCTATTTATATTTTTCTGTGAAATAAGCAAATGTATTTGTTCAACTTTATGAAGCAGAATTACACATAGGGTACTTGGAACATAATGCATTTGACAAAGGACAGATGAATGTTGCTAGTGACAAAATATTAACTTTCAGTGTTTTACGATGTCTTTGTCATGGGGAAGTGTTTTCCCCCATGCATTTATTCTAGGTTACTGTCAGTGACTGCCGTGGAGATAAGCGGGTTCTGTGTTTTCGTTCATGTCAGTGACTGACGCGAGAGCGGGGTCTGTGTTGTGTTGTGTTAATTTATTTTCATTGGGCATACCGTGCCGTGCCGTCCACAGCTCTTCAGTTCTGACAAAGCCAAAATTACTCCTTTTGAAACAATGAGTGCAGGAAGCGCGTTTGTATGGTTATATTGCTTGACGGGGGGGGGTCCCAAGCAGCTTTCAGCCATAAGGCTACTTTGAGAACATTTCAATTCACCCGACACTAATATTCAAAATGTTGAAAACTATTTCGGCATAGGCTATAAAGCAGTTTAATTAAATGGAATGTTAGTTGTAAACAAACGAGCTACTTGGTGAGGCTTGGCCTCACAGATCTTTCGTGCCTTAGATGGCAGGGAAAAATCTTCACAATAGGCCTATTAACTAACCACCCGATTCACGTTGGCTGGGGGGAAGGGGGGCCATCAGACAATTGTGCCCAGTTAATCCGGCCCTTCCCCCCAAAAATCACACCTTCCCACCTCAGCTTAAAAGAAGTCAAGAGGACTCCTTACTCACAGACCTATTCACAAAGCTGCGGTTTTGAAATCCTATGCAGCTACAGGAGCTTCCAATCGTGAGGAAGCAATTTTGCATTGTAAGCATAACTAACATGCAATAACGCCGCCAACAACAACCAAAACTAGGCTAATCATTGTCAACATGTAAATTAAATGTAACATTATTGTGAATCAAATTAAAATGTTCTCTTTTGCAAACATAGGCATAGTAACAGAATAATTTAATAATGTTACAAAGATACTACATCAATCTGTATGTTTCATTGGGCTACTAGGCTATTTGTTTTGCCTTGATTCATTTAGGCTAGGCCTTTTTATTCAGGGCCATATTCACAAAAGAATTTTAAGGCTAAAAGTAGCTCCTAACTGGCTTAATTTAGGAGCAACTCCTAAAAATAATGCATGTGTCACTCCTAACTTTAGGACTCTAATTTTTCAAAAAAGTAATTCAATAAGCATTTTAGACCTAAAAGTAGCACCTAAGTCTGGGACAGCTTAAGTCGAGAGGACTCCTAACTCACTAAGACCTATTCATAAACAGCTTTTTTGTGGCATTTTATGTTGCGATGTTTTGAAATAGCCTATACGCAACAGGAGCTTCCAATCGCGAGGGAACAATTTTGCATTCATAAAAGGGATGCAATAACGCCACCAACAACAACCAAAACTACTCATTGTTAACATGTAAATGAAATGTAACGTTTCATTGTGAATCAAATTAAAATGTTCTCCTCTTTGCAAACGTAGCCTAGGGATATGGTGACAGATTAATTTAATAATGTTGCAAAGGTAGGCTACTGCATCAATCCATAGGCCTATGTTTCATTAGGCTACTAAGCTATTTGTTTTGCCTTACTCTTTATTCATTTAGGCTAGGCCTTTTTATTCAGTTATTAATCATCTTCCGTCCTTCAAGACTACTTGTGTGGCGCGCGCATTCTCCGACCTGTCACCTGTCAGTCATCATCGGAAGAGAGGTGTTTGGAATTCCCGCGTTACAATCGTCAGCCAATCAAGGTGGTCACTTCAGACAAGCTCGTGCATGAATAATGACGTCATCCATAGCCACGAAGACTCAGTTTAGGAGTTGTCTGAAAGGCTTTGTGAATAACTTTTAAGAGAAAACTCCAATCTAAAATCTTTAAGTGCGATTTAGGAGTAGCCTACTCCTAGTAGTAAGATAAAAGCCTTTGTGAATAGCCCACGGCCCCAGTTATTCATCATCTTCCGCCCTGTGTAGCGACGCATTCTGAGACCTGTCACTCATCATCGTAAAGGGAGGTGTTTGGAATCATGCCAGCGTTACAATCATCAGCCAATCAGCCAATCAAGGTGGTCACGCTTGCCCATTTACCCAAATTAATGGTCGAATATTACTGATGATCATTGTTATTTAAGAACACACAGTGTGCATAGGGTACCAAAAACATCTTGCTCGTAAAAAAGCATCATAACGCACATTCTGGCGGGTCTGTTATTTACTGTAGGCTGCGCAAACCACATGCCTTTATTTTCGGCAAGCCTGCATTCATTCATTCAACCTTTATTTATTCTCGGAGGGTCATTGAGGGAAGCCCTCATTTTCAATGAAGCCGAAATTACAGAAGGTAAGCAAAGCTCCCACAAACAAGACAACATTCGAGGCCTTCTGTTGAAGAATTTTATATAAAGCCTGCGCTGACAGTAATCCTCCTGCCCCTGATAGGCCTACCACAGCTGTGGATAGTGTGGAATGTTCAAGTAATAACACAACCCAATGTGTGTCTCAATTGTCCCCCGCTGACCACCTCACACATTTCTCTAGATTTTGCAACGAACTTACATGACACAATGCCATAAAATATGCCAGTTTTAGGACACAGAATAATGTTTGTAATGATACCAGGTAGGCCAGGTATTGTCGAAGGTGCATGGTGAAGTGAAATTCTTACTTTGGAAAACAAACATTTGCCGATATCATCGCCGATTATCAGAATATTGCAACAGATTCTGTGTTCTGGACTGTAGGTAACTTGTTAAGCCAGTGGTTCTCAAACTTTTATTTCATTCCCCACTTTGATCAAGGGGCATGACTGATGATAGTGGAGATAATGTGTTATCCCAAGGCTTTTGCAAGTCAGCATCTTCGACAGTAGTCTATTAAAAATATAATTTTCGATGTCCCAAACGGAGAGCCATACTTTATTGTTTTTAACGATCTCTATGCTACTCACAAAAATTTAGGCATGGGGACATGATGAAGTAGGTTATCCAACTGTCGTGTGTTAAATTATTGTGATTACGAGCCAGTGGTTTTCAAACATTATCGTGACTCGGACATCTAACTAAATGCAACAGGCTCATATCGTCCCTCGATTCGCAAAAAATGAGGACCTGTGTTTTGTCAAATTGCAAATAGCTATTCGTTTTAACTATTTTTTTTTATGATAGTAGCCTGTACAAAAAGCACTTCATACTATCTTAATCTTGGAATATGGGGAGGGAAGTGGCGTCTACAGTCAGCCAAATATGAATGTAATTCTGTGCATAAAGCAGATGTAATTGTTTATTGTACAGAAAAATAAAAATGACATGTCAAGCAGTCAATTGACTACATTGCAGTCAAGAAGTAGGGCAAATTAATTTACGAAACCAAAACGTGGGTCATAGTTGTCTAAGCCTCAATTGCGTAGCTTGTTAAAAACGTCGCCAGATAGTATTAAATCGGCAACAACATTGTTTTCTGCAGAAGCCTACCCAAGGCTACAGATTAATTCTGAACAGTTATTTCTCTACTGGCTCAATTAGGGGCCTCATGTACAAAGCTTGCGTACTCACAAAAATGCTGATATGCAACAACCTATCTATAATGACAACTGTAGACTTATTAGAGGATACAAATTAAAAGGGAATGTAAAACCTATTGCCTACACATATTGATAGAATAGATAGGCTGACTAATAAGCGCGGATATAAGCTATATTTTCCTTAGTGTGATTGACTGCATAGGATACATTTGACTTTCCTCGAGTAAGCATTCGCATTATTGTTGTCACACTTGTGTGCAAATATAGGGATATGATCTAGAAATCGTAATGTTGTGGCGATGTGGCCTGGATCAACTTCGTTTATTCCATCTCGAGTGCACGATGCGTGGTAGCCTACTTGGACACGATTGATTTAATGTTTTATTAATTAATGCAGTTGCGTTGTAATGGTTCAAATGCATCAAACCCAGTTATGCGAACCCTGTCACCTACTTGCAGACTGACCGATAATTCTGCCACAGTCTCTGACCCTATAGCTAGCCACTGCTTCGCTCTGCCACTACTGTTTTGTTATTGATTACAGATGATAAAGATGTAAGATTCTTTCCATTTCGTCGGATAAACACTTCTACCTCGCATTCGCTGGAGATAGCCTAAACAATTTTTTTTTATTATTAATTTGATGATTTCAATTATTAAACTTTGGAGCAGGTTCGAGTATGAATGGATCCATAAATGAGTTTTCATTGTTAATAATAATATTGCGCGATAGGCCATTTTGTCTTTGTGGAGGTCTGCGCTCTCGAGTGGCCTTCTAGTTAGCATATTAAAATGAGTGTGATTGAGGGAGAGAGGGTGGAGTGTAATGCTCGTGCATGTACGCTTAATTTCACGTTAATTGGGATGTACAAAGAAAGGCTGCATGGAATGCTGCGTACGCACAGTTTCATACATCAGGATTTTTTTGTGCGTACGTTACTTTTCAGGCTTGCACGTACGCAATGTTTTAGTATGAAATCCACGCAAGTCTTTGTACATGAGGCCCCAGGTCTTTGCAGCCTGGCGACAGACCTGTGGCTCTGGGCTCATCCCTGTTCAGCTCTCTCAGAGCAGTTCATGTGCCGGGGGCCTTGAATGCTGCGGCCGACATCTTGTCGAGAGGGGGCCCACATCCCGGAGAGTGGAGGCTCTAGTTAGCTTCTTCCTATTCACAAAGGCTAACTAGCTTATGTTTTTTTAGTTTCTTATAATATATTAATTATTCAGTTAGCCTATACATAATCCTCACATAACAATCTTCACATGCTATTACAGATGTATTACATGGTCCTAAACAAATTGTGATTATATTATACAACAATTGGGTTCTATGGAACTATTTATTTGTTTCTGATTGGCCGAGAGACGTTCCATGAGTTGGAATATCTCTGGACATTTCAACTCAGACTTTGCACAGCTAATAATAAATCACTCCGCTATACAATGCGAAGATTTGACACAATGTTCTCATCCCAGCTCTCCACTATTTCAAGCAATGGGTTACTCCTTAGCAAACCATAACAAAACAATGCTTCACCACATCTGTGGATTAAGCCACACAGTCAACTTAATGTAAGTAAGATAAACGAGAATGCTAATTGTTCTCAGCATTGCCAGCATAGTGTATTGTGTATAATATGATTGTCACTTGGAGGAGACGTGTAGATAACTAACGTTAGCATAGTTAGCTAACCGCTGCTAACGTGCTAGCATCGTCACGTCAGGCTGTGCACAGTAGTGTAACATTTATTCACCATAAATTCATAAAGTTGAGTGGTTCTGCAATGTAGGCTATGTTTCCGTTTTTTTGCAGTACCATGTCCCTTACATGACATGGCCCAGTGTCCTTGTAACATGCATGCAGCAAACCTAGATATGAATGTGATTTCAGCCCGACTTTCCAATTTTCTTTCAAGAAGACACGTAAACCACAAAGACCAGTAACGAGGGATCTGGAATGTTGGTTACCTAGCAACCAAGACGCTGTCTATTGAAAAGGGAACTATTTTTTGATGCGTAAGAACGATGTCGAAATTAACATTTTTAAACAATATTGGGGTGTTTTTAGATTATTTAGTTTGTGGTAGAATTGTTGTGGGACCCAACACCCGTGGGAATATCCATGACCAACCCCACTCTCACTCGTGCTATATTGCTTAATTATATTATAGTTTACCTGTTACTGCTGAGCATCATGTAAGGGGAATGACATAATTCACAAGCGCCTACTCAGTGTATAGGTAGAGGGTGTGGCCTCATTCAGGGTTACATATGGGTATTTGTGTGTGTAGGGGTAAGGGTGGGGGTGGGATGAGCAAACATGTCATCATAGCACACTGGACATCAAAATAATAGGCGCATATTTCATTAGTAGGCAAATCTAGTAGTAAGTAGTAGTAGTTTTAAACATAGGCCTTTAGCTTAAGAGTTTCAAGCATTTTCTTCAAATACTAAATAAATAGTTAAAATACAGATAAATAATATAAATAGATAGTTAAAATATGGTAATCAACCTTGCTTCTAAACATGTTTCAAGTAAATTCTTCAGAAAGCCATCAACCTGTTTCATGGTCCTCTTTTTTTCATGAATTATTCATTATCCGAGGCAACAATTTTAACCATGTACATTCATTTCAAGCATTTTTTTTTTAGTCTTGATCTTAAATCTGAGCATGGCATTGAATTCCCTATATGTGAAAACCTATAAAAGCACATTACATTCAGGTTTTTACCTTGTACAGTCCAAAAGACAAGTGATTAATTAGATTTTGACCTGGCAGTGGTGGCCATATTGGATTTCTCCATTTTGAGGCATTATGGGACATTTTTGAGCCTGGCATACAGAAGATTTGAATTCAGCACCCTTCAAAACCCCAAAAAATGTTGTATGCCAAAAATTAACGTGATTTGCCTTTAAATAAGCACATTTTCCAAAATCCTGCCTAGTCTAACACTCTTGTTATCTAATTAAAATGCTGCTTGTTTATTTGTCTGCACCTTACACCGAAATATTTGTGCAGTGTAAAATATCCTTCTTTAATTTTCAATATTTTCTTGGGAGAACTTACCTGGAGCACATTGACTAGGATCATGGAGTTTGTGACATAACCATACAACTCCTTTTGCTTAGCAGCATAAGACAGGTTGATGAGAGTCCAAGCAATTATCCCAGGTCGACCATTAAAGAAGAGCTTGAAGTCAAACCATTTCCCAATTCGAGGGTTAAATTCAATTCCCATCATGTAATCATAGAATATGTTTCCAGAAAATTTGCTGCAGAAAAGATAGACATCATGTCAGTTTGAGTTAAGTTGAGCACAGAATATATTTTCAAATATTAATTGAATTAAAATCTATAATTACATATTCATAAATCATGCAACCTATTAGGATACCTAGCCCTTTCTATTCATTTTGTCTTTTCTTCCCCTCTATTTTCCATATTAAATGTGCCAAACTTAACTAAAAATGGAATTGAATAAAAACAAAAGACAAAAATAGTTTGGTTCGTAATTGAATTAAGTTACTTTTAAGGACTACATCCTTAAAAGTAACTTAATTCAATTATGACCAAACTATTTTTATGTTTAATGTACATTGGTGCTGATTGGTCTGATGTTTTGATGCAATTTGATTTGTTACTTCCAGTGTAACAGGCTATAGTTTTTGGATTACAGTACAGTAATTCCAAATGTCAAATTCTTGAATTTCCCCTTGAGGATCAATAAAGTATCTATCTATCTATCTATCTATGTAACATAGGCTACAGTTAATGGATTTATGCAAGGTGCTATTGTTTGAGGGTGAGCAGCACAATTGAACCGATTAAGTTTTCCCTTACTAAGGTGTCACACAAGAAACATCTCAGGATGGGTAAAAGTGCACAGCTGTGCAAGACCTTTGCAACTTTATTGTTGCAAAACATATTAAAGGAACTGGATACAGAAATAATTCCGAACTTCATCATCATCCAACCAGGCACAGGAGCTCCTTGCAAGATTTCTGAGTCAGAAAAGAAGCCCAAGAGCCAGGGACCACTCAGAAAGAGCTCCAAAAAGACTTGGAACAACAACAATTGTTACAGAGAAAACAATGGGCAATGCACTCCACCGCCATAATGTACGCTTACCCCCCAAGACTCTACTACTGAAGAAAAGCATATTGTAACTCGTTTAAACTAGTTTGTTACATAACATTTGGACAAGCCTATGAAATACTGGGACAATGTAGTCTGGTCAAATGAGAGAAAAATTAATCTTTTTGGCTGTCAAACTACACACTATGTTTGGAGGAGAAATAGCACATCACCCTAAAACACTACAACAACAGCGAAGTTTAGAGGTGGAAGCATAATGGTGTGGGGCTGTTTTCCATCTCATGGTACTGCCAGATTTCATATAGGCCTAATTGGAGGAACAATGAGGGAACAAATATAAGGAACAATGAGTGTTACTATTTACCAGGAGAATCTTGCTATCCACCATGATGAGGATGAGGACCTTCTAGCAGGACAACTATCCAAAGCATACAGCAGAGGAAACTCTCAATAGACCTTTGAAGTTCGCCTACAAAAAAGCAACCAAAGCTGCCATCTTTGCCCATATAAGGAGATCCAGGGGTAAATGTAAGTTTGCCGTCTTAACGCACCAAAGATCACAGTACCCACTCGAAGGCAGAAGACAAAAGTGTGTTGAGCAAAATGTCTGCATTTCAGACTTCTTGGTCCCCGCAAGAGTTTAACATGTGCGATAATTCAAAATACCCATGTAATTTTCCCATATGGAAAATTGCAAAATACCGAAAAAAGGTAGAATGACCCAGTCAAACCTGACTTAACATTTGTGGAAGGAGCAAAGGAACTACAGATCAGGGTTCACAAGAGGGCCCCCCTGAATCTTCCAGATTTAAGACAATCTGTTAAGAAGAATAGGCCATATTCACACCTAAATACTGGGGCCAAATAGGCTTAGTTTCATAGTACTGGACTTAGTTTCATAGAGGAAGTGTCTTGAAGCTGTCATTACAAACAAAGGGTTCTCCACTAAGTATTGAATACATTTCAATTCACGTTTCCTCTGCCCTTCCACTTAACATAACTTTTTTTATGGACTTTATGTTTGGATTCTTATATGTGTGAATGTCTTGAGTTAATACCAACGTCTGGTGAAAAGTTCATATGAATATATCCTATTGGCAATATATTTACTGAAAAGAATGTAACACTTATTTCCAAGGGCGTAGGTTTGGTCTGAGCTTTGGTGGGGACACTACCCACTAACCCCCAAAAAAAAAGCCACTCAACTCATTCACCAGCCACTATTGATATATAACATGATTAAAATGTGCTACTGTACAACTACTATCCATGATTAAAATGTGCTACTGTCCAACTTGATCTAACTATACTGTGTAGCCTACATAATCTGATTTTAATATGTACAGATATGTAGGCTATATTTAACATTTATTTTCTATTTGGTCTGTTATGAAATCATGCATTGACCCATTTAAGCACAGCTCAGTTTTAAGAAACTTAAATACATGCATGCTTAGCATTTTGTGAAAAGAAATCATTAAGGCTACATTGACAAACTCTTAACCGTGAGCTGCCTGTATATTCTCTGATTCTAATATTTACAGGCGATGTAAGCACAGCTCAGTTTTAAGAAATGCTTAAAGCCGAAAGACCATGTTGAATTTTGCTACAATTTATTTCAAAACCGGATTACTCTGGAACAACTAACTATACACGGGAATGCCTTTGTGTTCGGTAAGGTCTGCTGTTTATTCTGATATATGGCTTGTCGTGTTGCGTGAAGAGTGTGTAGGCCTACGATATTCCACCGAGACGAATGGATGTGGAGATGGGCGCAGAGAATAATTATATAAGTTATTTTTCTCGCAAACTGTTTATTACAGCAAATCATGGCTAGCTAGCACCGTTTAAAAGCTGAGAAAAGGCTCTTTCATGTGACACATGTGTGATGAGTAACCTACTTCTCGCGGAGTTTAACAGAGAAGAATGGGTGAATTTGGACGCACTTCATATGCCTTGTAGTGAAGTAAAGCTGAAGCGCTGCGCCATGCTGCGCAGGAGACTGCGGCTCACTGGTAGTTATGTAACTTCAAATCAGTGCGATTTACCCTTATAGGCTACTGCACATTACACGATCTGTACGAGATGATCCGCAGCACTGAAGTGAGAAATTATTTAACTCTTTGTGTAGAGCATGCCATGGCGCCGCTGCGTTCGGACGCCTTTTTGGTTGCACAACTACATGACTTTTAGCACTTTTACATCCCTCTCCCTATGCTACAGACCTTTTATTTATTTTCTTATTTCATCACACGTCAAAACACACACACACACACACGGAACTGTCCTACTTCAAGTTTATATTTTTGTTATTTTTTGCTTGTTCATTTGAACCAAATAAAACTTCAAATTTGTAGTTTCTTTAAACTGAGTTTTCTCATTCTAGAGTAATCCTCACCAGTCCTCTGGATTGGTTGGGAACAGGTGTGCTTTGATGAATACAAAGGTGGAGACGGAGTAACCCAGAATGTTGGTGCACCATAGCAATGGAATCCAGTTATCAATGATTATAGTTGGGGAGAACCAGTGGAAGTAACTGGCATTTGCAAGCCACAGCAGATGGGTGATGATCCAGGACTGAAGTCCATTGATCTGGTATTTATTTATGAGACCTGAAATGAAACTGGGCATGTAAATATATACTTTGTATTAAATACCATTATTTAATCATTCTTTCATTGCAACACAGTACATTTTCAGTAAGTTTAATAGCTCATTCATAATAGCCCCAGTTAAAGGGATTATTCCAAATGTATCAGAGTAGCAGAGATATTTTCTCTACCTGCAGGGGTTCTTGCCCCGTCTTGAACTCCTCCGACATAGCCAGGCAAAAACTTGTGAGTAATGTCTGGGAAACACATGTATAGCACAACCTGTTGGAGAAACAAGCTAAGTGATTATAATGATAATTGTAATCTGCAACTGCCAAATCTACACTGATGACTGTATGTGTGGTCATTTACAGTATTTACATTAACTATAATGTATATAAAACTATATGTAATTATAATTAGTCCAAAGTAACTTACTAAAAGCAAAGTAAAACAGATGAGACAAACAACTTTGAATTCATTTACACCTATCGACATATTAGACCACAATTTCCTCATCAAAATCTACAACTAGTCTACTAGATCCTATCCCTACTCATCTTCTGAAATCTGCTCTCCCTTTCTTGGACAATGCTTTGCTCCAGATCATAAATAACTCACTGCTATCAGGGCATGTACCACAGTCGTTTAAGTTATCTGTTATTAAGCCATCCCTCAAAAAACCTACCCTTGACCCTAACAGCCTGGCCAACTATAGCCCTATATCTAATCTCCCTTTTCTGTCGAAAATACTAGAAAAAATAGTGTCCAAACAAATTAGTGCCTTCTTACATATGAATAAAATCCAGAATTATATCAGTCTGGTTTCAGAGCTCACCACAGTACTGAATCAGCCTTAGTTAAAGTTTTTAACGACCTCCTCATTGCTGCCGATAATGGACATACATCAATTTTAGTCCTCCTGGACCTAGTCCTCCTGGACCTTCCTTTCCTCAAAACACATCTCAAGACCTTTTTGTTTAATGATCACTTCTCTTCCACACCACATAGCTCCATACAGATAACTTGTCTTTGTTGTATTGTTTTGTTTTTTTTGTTGTGTTTCCTTGCCTTCCTACTATATAAAGCGACCTTGGGTTTGAGAAAGGCACTGTATAAAATAAAATTATTATTATTATTATTATTATATTACTGTTCCGTAACTGACCCTAGGCAGATGGGTCAGGCCCTTGAGTCGTGGATATGCTCGAGGTTTCTTCCAATTCTAGGGAGTTTTTCCTCGCCCCTGTTACCCATGGGCCTTCTTTTCTTTTCTCTGATTGTCTAACACTCTGTAAAGCGCCATGAGACATGTGTAATGTTTTTTTTTTATAAGTAAAATTAAATTAAAATTGAATTGAAAATTGTTATAAGAGGCAATACAAAGTATCCCACTTTGACCACTATTCATTCAGACATTGCTTTAATGTTTGTTGAAACGCTGTTGCATTTACTGTATTATATAAGTCGCTCCGGTTATGATCAAAGAGGTAATTCTGTAATAGAAATCCCGTGATTTGTTTGGAAGCTGCCCTTTCTATAGCCTTAGAGAGGAAAGGTAGGAGTGAGACCAGGCCAGTTCTCCACCTGCGTGGGAGCAAGAGAAGGCTTTTTAAGCAGCAGAGTTACCTGAACCAGTTTGAATGCAGTCAGAAATGTACCAGAAGCAAGGTAAGTGTTTATTACATGTGTGATTGCTGGTGTGATGGTGGGAGATATGTCATGGAGGACGTTGGTAGGAATAGGGTCTAGTATGTTACAGGGCAATTGCATGTTAGGAGTACAATCTCAGTAAGAGGGGTATAGGAAATTAATGAAATTAATGAATTAATTGCAAATTAATATTATTGACCTAACTTGACTGGACTCCCTCATAATACATGCTATGTCAAAATCTATTTTGGAACATTAATAAATTCAGTTATGAAAACAACTTTAAATGTAAACGTTCGATAACTTTTATTGGAAAAATATTTACTTCACATTAATTCATTTTTATTTATTTTTACTTCACGTTAATTAACTGTGGTTGTTAACCTGCAAGTTGCTCTTTAATGCATTAGCGGTAGACTATCCCTTTCAACAGTCAATAACCATATGGCGGGGTCACAGTGACCAGCGGCAGGTGGCAGATTTCTAATTGTTCGCTATAGTTCAGCAGCGGAATGGCAGCAGTAAGCTAGCGTCGAAAGACTTGAGAGTTGAACTTGGTTAAATACAATACAGAACCATGATGACAGTGTCTGTCTGTCTGTAGGGCAGTGGTCACCAACCTTTTTGAGCCCAAGATCCCTGACCTCGGCCCTGAACAAAGGCAAGTTCTACCTTGAAGTGCAATTTAAGGCATTTTATTTAGGCAAATGTATCAGGTCAAAAATATCACATCCTCCACCCCCGTGAATCCGTGCCTCTGTACCTTTTAGTCTGGGTTACACAACGATGCCATACATTTTACAAACCGATACCGCATTTTCCTTATACAGGCGTCAATGAGATAACACATAGTCTTTACTTACATGATTTTGGTTTTGATTTTCTATGAGTAAGTGTTTGTGACAACACATGATAAATTTGTTAATGTTTGATTGCTGTTTTGGTATGAAGCAGCTTTCACGTAATGAATGCGCAGATTGCGCACTCTAGAAAGTGAAAGTAACCTAGGCCTACGATGCGCTCCGTGTTTGTAGCTGTCTGTGCACGTCCGCAATCAATTATGTTTTTCAAATGGAGAACACATCCATGTTCCCTCGCGTCTCATGGACACTCTATGTAATCCTTCTGTGTTTGCAAAATTCCTGATCGCTAAACTTTCGTTTTCCTTTCCTGTCAGTTATCAGTTGATGTAGAAGCACCTAGCCTTTGTCCTGCTGAGAGAGAGAAAGCGCACACCTGCTGGTCACCTGTTTGTCTGTCCAGTCCCACATTCACGCTGCTCCATTATTAGAATAACGTTATCAGACAGCGCTGTAAAATCTGTGCGGGAATTCCTCGCATTGTGATGGCTAAAGTTGCGTGACTTGAATAAATCATGCGCTATACCCGTAATCCTGCACTGAAATGTAGGCCCTGTAAACGTTGGCGTGTTATTCTCGGGATCTACTGGGAAAGTCCCAACGATCTACAGGTCAAATCAAAGGGTTGGTGACCCCTGCTGCTAGTGGTGTCTCATTTCCAAGGGGGAATATTCTACCCCTATGTCTTGCCACTCTATTACTCTAAGGCAGTGTTTCTCAAAGTGTGGTCCGGGGACCACTGGTGGTCCGCAAGCTATCCTAAGTGGTCCGCGAGCAGACGTGGTAAAATATAATATAGAATAGATGAGTTGTTTGCAATATTGAACCAACTTGTATGTAGGCTAAATCCAAACAGTTCTGCAACACTGTCTATGTAAGATAGGCCTATGCCAGTTTAAATCATATGAATCCTCTGACACAATAAGCAAAGTGCAAAGACAATAAGCAAGGTGGTTCAGTGAGTAGGCCTATTGTGTATAGGCTAATATAGCCTACTGTTGAAGTAGGTCTAATCTTTTTTTTTTTTTAACTAGGTGGTCCGTGCGTTACTTTTTTATTGGTTAAGTGGTCCTTCATCTGAAAAAGTTTGACAAACACTGCTCTAAGGGGTAGAGGAAGGGGAAGAGGTAAGAATGAAAAATGGGATTGGGCCTAACAGTGTCAGACTGGTTACTGCACACCCAGAGAAGGGTATATCCTCCATCTAACTGAGGTAGACTGCACATAAGCTAATTTCCAAAAAAAGTTGGCGTGTTCCTTTAATATTAGTAAGATCAAGTCTAACTTCACATAGACATGTTAAGCATCAAATATACGCTCATTAATAGACAAACACTATCAGTGTCAATCATACAGCTTTTAAGGCTATGGTATAAAGGGGACAAGTGGGACCTAATAGCAAGCTATATGTTGTGCATCTCTTGCAATATGAGGAGTTACAGGGCACATGAGGCACATTGAGAGCTACTTGGGAGAACAGAAATGTATAACAAAGAAAATGCCTGTACCTGGAAAATCACCCAAATTGAATATACTTTAGCTGCTGTCCATGTGATGGAGGGTATTTGGTCCCAGATAGAAAGCAGGGTAGAATCACCGTTGTAAAGGTCAATCAGGCAATGGCTGATGGAGCACTGATATTGATCGCATGCCATGATGAAGAAGAAAACAATGAAGGGTGCAAAGCACAGTAGCAGGATCACACTAATGAGGGAAAACCAGTCCACTTGCCTGTTGAAGTTGAATGAGAACATGATATAAAAACAGTTGCCAAGTATGTATTATAGCAAACATGGTATTGGAGAAATTATACATTTCAGAATGTATGATGTTCTTTAGCATGTAATCCATAGTGCTTGAAGTGATTTATATAGTCTAATAATATACATGTTTGTGATCTAAATTGATCGCAAATTAATAACATAGCCTATGTAGCAGGGTTAATGTTGTTTCCCTGAATTTCCCCACAAGATGTTCTTTTTGAGTTTCTGCATATTCTTTATAAACAAAAAGCATATTCTAACATACATGCTGTGTAGCGATGAGGAGGTGTGACATGCACTGCAAAAAATAAAATAAATCTATAATCTTAAATCTATTAATCTTATATTAAGTTCAAATCCATCTATTTGGTAGGAAGGTCTAGATGGCTTATGTCATATGTTTCTAATTCATATAAAGTGTATATATTTTAACAATGTATAGTATTTTATAATCTGCATAATTACTAGTAGCTAAAAAAATATTTAGTCGTTTTAATACTTCATATTGTGGGCATTGCTGGTGGGTAGGTGTAATTGAGTGCCTGTCACTTTAAGAAATATGTCAGAGTAATTAACCTTTAGTCTCATGGTTTTAGGCTAGTGAATAATAGTTGTGCATAGTCAAGTCAGTTTTCAAGTCAAGTCAGTTTTATTTTTAAAGCGCATTTAACATGCACAGAGTGCAACCCAAAGCGCTCCACAAACAAGACACATAACAGAAAGACAAAAGATGCGGATGGAGCGGCGTAGTTGCCAGCGTGCCCATGACATCAAGACATGACGAATACATTTAAAAAATAACAAACACAAAAGATGCCGGACGGAGCAGCGTAGTCGCCAGTGTACCCGTGACACCAACAGATACAAGACAGACAACAAAACAAATAAACAGATAAAAAGTAAAAAAAAAGAAAATACATTTAAAAAGGGGGAAAAGGTGATGTTAAAATTAGTCCAATTTCCAAACCAGCTGAAAATGTCCAAGGGCAATGATGACCCGCATGAAAACTGCGCACAGCTGTGTCTTCACAACCGATGCAACGCCTTCGCAAGTTCTTTACAACTGACCAACCCAGTGAATTCACTGGCAGTCTGGAGATAACGTTAACGTTAGACCTTGTAGACTGCAGTCTGGATATCACTGGAAGCACAGTCTGAAGTTGTGGGCGATCTTGCAGATCAGCAACTCGGTGGACTTTTAACAGCGACCATTTGTTGCTCCGTGAGATTGCAGCTCTTCAACGTTAACGTTAGTCTGCAGTTGGCATGGCAGCTCGCAGGTCAGCAACAGCTCGGTGGCCACGGCTGATCTTTCGCAGATTAGCCTAGGTCCAGCTGTCCCGAGAGATCCCCTCGACCAGACAGTAAAGTGCAGCACCGCTCATGGATGGATGGAAGGATGTCAGAGGCCCAGTTAGTCAGCAGTTGGCATGGCAGCTCGCAGGTCAACAACAGCTCGGCGGCCATGGCAGATCTTTCGCAGAGTAGCCTAGGTCCAGCTGTCCCGAGAGATCCCCTCGGAAGTGCAACACCGCTCACGGATGGATGGAAGGATGTCAGAGGCCCAGGGCAAAAGCTAGCCATAGCAAGCTCCCAAATGACAAACGTCAATGACATCAGCTGACTTAGAAGCAGTAAAAAGGACTAAGAATAACACGACAACTATCACAAATAACGTAAATAAACAGGGAAAACATTTAACTAGACAAATCAATACAAAAAATAAACATGGCATTACATAAAAACAAACAAAAACATGATGCCAGACGGAGCGGCGTGTCTCGCCAGCGTCCCCGTAACCTAGCAACATGAGCATCACCGGTTCCTCTACTCCCCTCCATCAAGGCCATTCAAGGCAAGCGATGCTTGTGTAGGAGCGCTTCATCATCATCAAAGACTGTTCTCACCCCACTCCCCTCCGGGAGGCATTACAGGTCTCTCCGCACCCAAACCAGCAGGTTCAGAGGAAGCTTCTTCCTTGTGGCTGTCACACTACTGAACTCTAGCTCTGCATCCCGGTGACAACAAACAAACTAAGCCCCCTGCCCGATGCCTCCTTGCCTGTGCCTGTTGAGGTATCCACGACCATGGCAACTTTGACAGGTGCAAACATTTTGTGGACATTTTTTGCCCCTCAACACAACATACTGTAATTACACTGCACATAACTGTACATATCTGTCTATGTGGTTCATAGTAAATATCCATATTTATTCTGTTTTTCTTATTATCTAATCTAATCGAATCACATATAATCTAATCTAATGTATATTTATTTAACGAGGAACAACAGATGAGAAAAGTTTGTATTGGCCTAAGCACCAGTGGCAGAGCTAGACGTTGTTCGTCTGAGGAGTGCAACGGTCGGTCGGTAACATATGCCTGCATGCGGGCATTCAAGTAAGTGGGAGCAGAACCGGAGACTACTTTGTAGGCAAGCGTTAGAGATTTGAATTTGATGCGGGCGGAGTCAGGTAAGTGCGAAACGGCATGGCCAGGGGACAGAGGCAACATGATCGGAGAGGGTTAGTTGGTTGTCGAGGATGACTCCTAAATTTCTTGCAGCCCTGGTACAGTGAGCATTACTTCAAATTGGCCAGCTTCATGCGTGATTCGCACGTGACCTCACACTTTTAGAAGAGAATGAAGAACACATTAGGTTCATTAAAAAGTATTTTCTATGCGTCACAAAAGGCTTCAGAGGGTGGGTTACAGTTAACACGATCGTACACAAATTTCAATAGCCACAGAATGGACTTCATTTGGTATGCTTTAGGAAGCATTAGCCTACATGCTTTAGGCTACTTCAGCAGATTTCGTTAGTTTATTTGGAGCTCCTTAAAATAGGCCAATTGTTTTTCATAAAGGTTATAGGTTTTCAGAACAGACAAGTCACATACAATTCACTTGGCTTTTCATAATTAGAGCTGTAGCAGATGTCACGCAGCTCAGAATTGATCATTACAAACTGTGTTCATTGACATAAACTGTTTGCTTTTGTTTTACTAATGATTAAAAAAATAATATAAAAAAAGTCAGTTTGGGTTTTCGGAACACATATTTGAATGATTTGCTCTGATTCATCTAATTTTTGGGGCAGCCGTGGCCAACTGGTTAGCGCTTCGGACTAAATGTGTAGGCTTAAATAACATAAGCCTACAGTAGGCTTAGATTGTGACGCAGCACAGACTAAACCACATGTTCCTTTCTCTGTTTTTACCTCATAGGCTTAGTAAAATATAGCCTTCACTTAATAAAGATAATGGCAAACTATTCTGGCAACGTCTCGTTTCATAACTTGATTGCATTTTTTTCCGCTTTCAATCACTAACCCAAAGCATAGCCCATTTAAACAGTTCAGGACCCTGCGGAAAAAAGGCTGTCCGACTAGCTCTATCGCAAAACAACTAGCCATTAAAACTAGCCATGTTTTTAGGTCGCCAGATCTGAACCCTATCGAGTTAGTGTGGGCTGAAATGAAACAATATATTTCCTGTGAGGCCAAACCTATGAACAAACACGCATTGATATCTGCAATAGAGTTTTTTGGCGAAACAAACTCACAGCCGAACATTGCAATAAATACATAGACCATCTGGACAAAGTCAACAGAGTCATAGCACTGAAGGAAGAGGCAACTGGCATGTGATCTCCCCACGGGCCAATGGATGTACAAGTTTTCTCCTGTGCCTATGATATTTAATCCAGTGTTTTGTCAGGTTGCAAATTGCTATTCGTTTTAACAAATTTTTAAGATAGTATGAAGTACTTTTTGTATAGGCTACTATTCCCTTCTGATACTGTTGAAGCAGTAGGCTACTGTAAGTGTCGATGGTATTGCATCTGTCTATTGCAAGTGAGAATGTGGCAGGTGATCTACTGTATTAGCCTGGCCTTAATTGCCTTCCTACGTACTTCCGCTCGATTTTCATCTCCCTCCATGACTCCGTCTGGGATTCTGGCCATTGGCCTCGCTCGTAGGGGTAGATTCGACTCCGCGCCAATCAGCGAGCAGAAGGCGGGAATTGTGAGAGATGATGTTGAGATTCTGCGCTGTTTGAATTGTAGTCCTCGAGGAGTTGGCAATGGCATAAGTTAATGAAGTAACTCAGTCTGTGCTGGCTACGCTTCCAAATATTCAGGAACTGAAGTCCGAACAAAAGGAGTGTTTAACACATTTTATTTCGGGCAAAGATGTCGTGGATGGATGGATTTGGGAAACGTTTGATTTGTATCGCGCAGTAGCCTCGATATTAAATTACAGCATGTGCGGCAGACCTGGTATGAATGAAGCGGCATGTTTTCAATGATCACATATAGCTTTGACAATTGTGATGATATTGTATCACCGAGGCTATTTGCCCCCGTGTTGGGCTTTCCCCTGTGTTCCCCTGTGTCTTCTGTCTTCCCGGCGTGTGCGTGTGTGTGTGTGTGTGTTTGCGCGAGTGTCTCCCTCTCTTTCCTGTGTCATAGAATGTGTCAATGAGTTCTGATGTGTTTTGATTGGGGGGAGGTGTCCGGGAGGGAATGTTTAGGGGTTCAGATAGGTTAGCGATTGCTAAGGGGAGGGAATTGAATAGGGGGTTCTAAGATGTCTAAGTTTAGTCAGAGTAGAAGTGGATTACGTACGAGTGAGTTGTGTTGCGTTGTGTTGTTGGCCGATGAGTGTGAATGACGATTGATTGAGACTGTGATTTATCAGCGATCAGTTTGTTGTTTTGTAGTGGACACCTCCTGTTGCCCGTGCACTAGCCTGTACATCTATAGGAAATAAACTACCGGAGTTTTGGAACGATATATCAGCCTCCCTGTCTCTTAACTTCTCATCGGCGTTACAATATGTTATCTTCAACCTTACTGTTGAATAGCAATCTGCTATTTGCTATTCTTCCACTAACTCTTACATTTGTATCGCAAAGCTGGCATGGTCATTTACATCCATCTTGTTCGCTTTGGTGGGGAATGATTGTTGTGGGCAATTTCTGAGCGTTGTAGTGTAGCTTACTTCACGATCGAGCTGGCGCATAACATACGTCACGGCTAAACGTTAGCGATTGGGTGAAATCAGATCCAATCGTTTCAAACTTCTACAAAGTCCACGCATCCAGCTTGCAAACGTTCGAGATCCCAGACCAGAAGCGAAGCGTACCAAGGGGATGGCAAATGACCAGGCAACTACTGTATAGGCGCCATAAAATAAAATAAACAGATTGCTAATGGCCTACAAGCCGATCTGATGTATGATCAGTGGAATATGGGGAGGGAAGTGGCAGTGTTTCTTTTGCCTGTCTGCAGAAGTCAGCCAAATATGAGGGGACTGACATGCGATTCTCTGTGCTTAATGAAAATGTACATTATTCCTAAATCACAAAATAAGGGTTGAATATTACTGATGATATTTCATTTCTTATTTAAGAAAATGCAGTGCATGCACGTAGGGCACCAAAAACATCTTGCTCGTAAAAAATCATCATACCGCATATTGTGGCGGGTCTGTTATTTAGCCTACTTACTGTAGGCTGCACAAACCACAGGCCTTTATTTTGGGCAAGCCTGCATTCGAGGCAGGCCTTTATTTCATAAGGCTTCTTTTGAAGAATTTTATATAAAGCCTGCACTAACAGTTGTCCTCCTGCCCCCGCCATCACAGCTGTGTAAGCACGTCCCTGGATAGTGTGGCATGCTCCAGCGTTATGTCTCCTTCTTGCAAACTTGACTATAGCAAAACCATTAATGAAAGCAAAGCAACCATTTACGTCTTCATAAAATAACAACTTGCAAGATATGCCTTCATGGACAATAACATAGACAGCAAATTAAGATATTTTTTCGTTTTGTGGAGCGGCACAGGTATCAAAAGCAGATTTCGATTTCCATTAACCACTGTGTAGCCAAGCCTTTTCCTCTCGGCAACAATTATGTTTAAAGGTAGCCTCCTGCTTTTTCAGAAGGGGCGGCAGGCAGGCTACTGACAGAGTGACGTACAGTGGCAGAGCGACGCACAGTGGCTCAAAGTGGTACTACAGTTTCACGCAGCTTCACGTCACGTAATGCGTGAATGAATTGGCCTTTTCAAAATAAAGGCCACTGTAGGTGCAACAGTCAGGGAATCTAGTACTAGTCTATACTATTTCTAGTATAGCCCAATTTCTCATGATCATGATAGTATACTTAAAGTATTTAAGTATACTATCGGTATACTTAAAGTTTACCAGAAGGGTAATATTTGAATCTAAGTGAATAAAATTAAATGAATCATGCAGCCTCTCAAAGATCAGTCTCTGGCTGTATACAGGTGAATAGACTTTTCAATCAGTATACTGCCTGCTGTTTGGTAGAGCACACTTTAAGACACCATATCTTACCAAAAAATCCAACTGTTTTGAGTTCAAACATATGGAGCCATATCTACCACTTGAGTACTACATGTTAAGCCCAAAATATTTGCTCAGTACCTCTGTAATGTCGAAGGCCACACCTTCTCAGAAAATATATGGTTTATGTAGTTGAATCAGTTTTCTCTTCATGGTACAGACCAAAATGTATTATGTGTACACATTCTTCACCTAAATCCATAAAATCCCATTCATTTCACTGGTAAATTTACTTAAGTGGTCTGCAGGTACAGTGGGAATGAGTTAATTTCTTGTTAACATGATTTTTCTTAAACTCTGGGACCAGGGCTACAACAAAATACCACTTTTTTGGGGAAAAAAACTTTTTTCTTTCAGTAAAACACAATAATCTCATGCCAAAGTCAGATAACTGACTTTTATCATAAACTCGCACTTCAACCGTTTGGTAGAGGTTCATAGAAATGGGAGGGTCATTTGAAAAAAAAAAAAAATCACAGATTTGTCATACTACAGCTTAAAGCCCTCCTTACACTGACAGACTTTGGAAAGATTGGCAAAGATTTGGAAAAGATTTTTGAAAGACTACAGTCTCAGACCCTCTTACATGGCCACCTTACACCAAACAACTTTGACCAGATTTGGGAAAGATTCTTGAACGACTGTAGTCTTTTAACTAATGCCCCCCATTCAAGTTTTACTGAAAAGACGTGTAAGGAGGCCATAAAGACAAGTAGTTGAGTTTTAAGTCACAGACTATGATTTTGCAATGACTAGGGATCTTGCAGGGTCACTAATTACAAGACTGCAACTAGATTCCTTTAAATTATTACCCATCGTGCAATAGATAAACAGGAACTGAAATGATAGCCTACTAAACTCAAAGTCATATTTTTGTGTTTCTGCAGCATTGTTTCATGCGTGACATCCCTAACCGAAATAGAGTTGTCCTGTCACGTGGAAGAGCCGACTAAATATGTATAAGAAATGACAAATATTATAAGAATAACAAATAATCATATAGGCTACAGCTGTCGCCTACTTTGCCCCTTCCTGTTTGGTGTTGGAGAGAGGTCACTATTGTTTTTTATAGTTCATGTAACTATTTGCATGAGCCACGACTAGAAAGACTTGCGGGAGTCTTATAGAGTCTCGTGACGCCGGCTACTGCGTGTGAAGGTCAAAGTCCGCCGATCAAAGTCCGCTGATCGCGGCATTCCCCAATTTTGTAAAATTGATGTTTATTCCTCTGGGTGTTGCAATTGATTAATATGATTGCCCTCATTAAAAAAAGCACAAGAAACAGGACGCAAAAAGTTACAAACAGTCAGGTTCTTGGCTTCATAAGATGTCACGGGAGTCTCATAGAGTCTCGTGACACCGGCTACTGCGTGTGTAGGTCAAAGTCCGCCAATCGCGGCATTCCCCTATAATATCAAACATGTTACAAAACAAACTAGAAAAGGACTGACTCCGACTGACTTAAAACCGCTTAAAACCGCTAAGATTGGCCCCTTACACTTAACGATCTAGTTGACGGGAGCGCGCCGCAATTCCAGTACAACTCCCGTGATTTCTGTCCGATTTTGGAAATTTAGTCGCCGATTGTGAAAACACACCAAAATTGTACAATGTAAGGCCGCCATAATAGAGCAAGATAAAACCAAAAAAATATTTTTTCATCACTTATATCATGGTGTGCCAGTTAAAGGGTTAAGTATATTTAAGTAAAGTACCAAGTAGAGATGCACCGATAGATCGGCTGGTGACCGGAATTGGCCGTTTTTCACGTGATCGGCCATGACCGGCAATCGGCCGGTCCATAGACTGTATATATAGAACTGGACAGTGTGGCTGCATTCTGCAGTGTTCTATGGAATTGAAGCCGCCGAGGCGACGTCATCTTGGAAAATTTGGAGCCAATTTGAAGTGCGGCTGCACAGCAAAAGTTGAAGCATGCACAGTGAAGAGGAGTCGCGGTAAGGCACACCCACTCAGTTGCCACTCAGCGAGTTAAACACGCCCCTTGTCAAGTGAAACCCGCCCCCTTCTCCTTTCCACAACGCAGGTCGACTCGGCGCCGAAGGCTAGCTGGCTGGATGAATTTTGCGGCTGTGAGTTAGCGAAACAGTACAAACAACAATCGGTTTGTTCTCGTCTGGTAAGTGTTCTGTATCAACTGAAAAGTTTTTTTTGTCTATTGGTGTTCTTAAATACGTCTAAGAGAGCTTATTATGTTGATTATAGACTGTGACAATTTAGTATGGTGAATACTAATGAGCTAACAACAGAAATACGGACAGCAAATTACATGCTAACGTTAGCAGCTACATTAACGTTACCGTTAACGGGAGGCTAAGTTAGTCATTGAAGTGAAGATTAGCACACAGCTCCCGTAACAGTCAATGCATGATATACTTGGTTTTATTAGTTGTTGCTGTTTTCAAATATCTCAATGTATGCCATCTCAACATGGAGTAACCATTGACTGTACATGGGGATTAATAACACTAAGACAGTCAGTACAGTATATGATGTGATAAAGCAACGGTATGATGTGATAAAGCAACGCAAGTTAACGTAATGTGAAGCATTGACCTCATCAACCTCATGTTAATGTAACTACTAGCCAGTTTGCCAGCGTTGCATTTTTCCTAACGTTAACGACAGACACTAGCTAGAGCTACTTCTGTGATGGTAGGTCGGTAGCATAGATAGACTCTAAAAAATAGATCGGTAGGTCGGTAGTTGTAGACCGCATAAGTGAATGATCGATAAATGAAACGCCTGCATTAAACACTATGCCAAGAACCAGTCACTTCCCAGGGATATCGGTGAACATTTGAGAAAGACCTTAGTTTGTCATCTAACGTCCATGATCAGTCATACTGATAACGTTATTTTTCAAGCTGACGCAAGTTAATAACATTCACACAGCATATTTAAATGTGTAGTTAACATTAGGTAGGCTGTGAAGTTTATTGCACACATATATTTAATTAATTGGTATTACTAGTGGTGTTGAGTGCCTGATTAGATGCTTTGTAATGTTGTAAAATTGTCTGACTAACTTTATTGTAACTTTCCTTTTTGCAGGTAAGATATGGGTGATGGCTGAATGTACCGGAGGTGGCGGCAAGGTGGTCTTCATGGTCTACATTAGTCTGCAAGCAAGGGAATGCCTACGTGAAGTGGTTTGGCTGGGGTGGTCTGAGGTGGCATGTCCTCCCCCTTTCTCCAAGTCCCCCGACATCCATCTCCCTGACATCATCACCCACCGTCACTGGATCAACCTGAAGCCCCTTATACATGGGACATGGCACAGCACCACTACGTTCTGAAAACACATGACTTTCAATAACTTGCGTGGCACCAAGAAAGGTCTGCCGCTGCTCTGAACCTTCTGTTAATGTGACATCATTCATACTTGAGGCTGTACACATCCCTTTGTTTCTATTTTCTTTATTGATGTCACCCAAACTTCAACTTTCTGTATGCCCCTGAACTCAAACAAATTGTAAATTGCAATGCGCCATTTAACCAGTGGTGTAGTCTAGTTAGTTAGTTGTAGTGGTGGGTATACTGTGAGCAACCCCAAATGTTATTAAATACGTATCCTTGCCTATTTTAAATGGGTATACTGAGATGATGATGCTTTTTAAATGGGTTTACTGTGTAGTCCTGTGTATCACGTAGACTATACCATACCACGGTCATTTAACTGCCTTGGTATTTAAGTCAGAGGCCATTGCTTAGTATTTAACTGTAGCCTGCACAAAGATGTAGACATTACAATATTGTAGAATATTAATATCAGAATAATTATTGGTTGATACTAAATCAATATTAAATGTTTTTTTTTATTTCTTTTGTGTGATATATCATTCAGAATGCTGCAACATGACTGGTCTTCAATCAGCCAAAGAGGACACATCGTAACTCCTCTCCTAGTTACTCTCCATTGGCTCCCTACAGTAGCCAGAATTAAATTTAAATCTCTCACTTTGGCCTATAGGACACTGACTGGATCTGCTCCTTGTTATTTTAATTCAATGACAAGATATACATCCCCAACCGCCCACTGCAGTCTTCTGATGAGCGTCTGTTGTGTCGACCAGTCTTAAACGCTAGGTCAAATTCAAGACTCTTTTCCTCAGTGGTTCCATGTTGGTGGAATGAGTTGCCCAGTGCTCTTCGTTCTTGTGATAGTTTTTGGTCTTTTAAGCACTTCTTATACATTATGGTTTGTATGCAGTAGTACTGTTTTATTTTCATTATAGGCTGTTAATTAATTTGACATTGTTTATTATTGATATTCTCCTTACTGTAGTCTTACCATGTTTTTGTTATTATATTATTGATTAAATGGGCATTATCATTTATTATTGCTTTCCCCCCTAATTTTCATTGTTTATTTCATTAGGCTATTGATTGATCCCTGTTTTAAGTATTATATTGTTTTGTATTTGTTAAGGGTAACCATAACCATCATCATCATAATGTGGTATTTTCTTAGGCACTTGAAACAAAGAATAAAAATGTTTCTTTAAATGTAGTACCACCTTAAACACATCACACTCTGAACAGCAAAGTAGCTTCCTGATTATGTGTAAAATGTTTACAGAGTATCCTGATGTAGTAGGTCCATGTTCTCATATTTTTACAGCTGACATGAAGGCTGCAGTATTACATTTTTGATTTATAATGGAGCAACCTCTCTGGTGAAAGACTAGCAAGCCTGTGGTAGAGGCATACGATTACAGACATATTGAGAGAGCCTATCAATGAGTTTTCAATTTAGACGTATTATTTTGAAATGATGTACGTCTACGGGAGGATTTACACATCACTGGCAAGACCTGATCAAATCATACCAATACAAAATGCTTCTCCAGCAGTGCAATCGCAGGTAACAACGATACCTTAACGCATTTTCAGATACCGCTGTTCTGAGCATACTAAGCAAATTGGCCATTTGTAATTTTGAATCCCTCCTCACGTTAAGCTATGGTCCAATAATGTGTTCACTAAAACACAAGTAACGTTATTTGTCGGGCTGATTCATAAATGGGCATACCGAGGTTGTCGACCTAGCAGGCTAGGTGGCGTTTATTGCCATTCGCAAAATTAAGCAAGAGTTAACGTTAATGAAACTTAACATTGCCTTCTCCAGTGACAAAGTGTATTCAAATGAAGTTGCAACGATGATGGCGGCAATCACTGGTTACGTTATACCATTTGAAACAAGTAGGACTGTAAATGATGGTGACTATGGCTAACGTCACTTCGGATCAATATAGCAGAGCCCTTTTACTTTACCTATCAACTGGCTAATGCTAGCATGATGTAGCATGCTATGAGCTAATAGACTTAGCATCTACTTAAAGAACAGCACATATCTTTTTCACAAAGAATCGGTCACAACTAACAACGATGTCTCTTACAAACAACTACACAATGTATGACTATCAATATGTATTTAGTCAGACTGTGATAAGATATAGCCTAATGATAATAACAGCAACACTTATTTAGGTTAGATTATGTGTTGAAATCAGGTGTCGTTAAAATAAGTGAGCGATGACGTGGTAGTGTCTGCAGCCTAGACGGTAAAACATAATGGACAAAGCGTCGTGTCTGCAGCCAGCCAGCTGTCAATCATAGGTGTAAACACTCCCTTTTTAGATTTGTTAATATAACATTAAAAAAAATAATTTCAGCGAGAAAAGAAAAATTGTGTGTATTGAAGCATCTTGAAAACTATTTTTTCGAATAAAGTTGGCTACTTGGCCATTGAAATACATGGGGATGGGCGGAGTTACACATTGTACTGCAGCCAGCCACCAGGGGGCTCTGGACTAACGCTCGCATCACTCTTAACAGACTGCACTGTCCAGTTCTATACAGTCTATGGGACGGTCAGTCTGGGACATGCCGATTTTATGCTGGTCAAATGCTCGCCTGCTGCAATTGTAACAACACCCAGCTGAGTTTGCAAAGTTTGAAGAAGCCAGCAACCAGACCAACACTCAGGGCTGGACGTAGGGCTACACAGAAAATAGCGCTAATAGGCTATTGAGTTTTTTTATGCAGCGAACGCTGTGCTTTGCCATATTGCGTGGAATTTACTAAGCTGTCACTTCATAGGCTACGTAAACATCGCTCATCACTGCCCATCCCTGCCGCTAATTGCGTGCACACAGCTGAAAGTTTAGCGATCATAGGCTACATGATAATAAGATGTCAACAAGCAGCGACATACAGTAGCCCTAGTAGTTCTACTCCACTAAACAGTCCAAATACTAGAACTATTTACTGCACGTAGACTAGGGCTATGCCTAGCAGATTGAGAAGTGGATGTCGTGAAAGTGAACAAACAATGTTAGAAAGGAAAACAAAAGTTGCTTTTGCCATTGTATCCTACAATGAAGAAAACTGATGCTCTGAATACTAAATCAGCTGTCTCTAAAAGTTTCTATAGCCTAATTGATGCATTTAACCGGAATTTGGATTTAAGTTTTTCACCGCAAAACAGACGTGCGCTGTTTTCATATATGGTGGAGCACCTAATTAAATCGCTACTAGCACTTCTCCTCCCCTGTGTTTGCGTGATAGCCTACTCCCACTTTTCCCTCGCCCTCCCATAAATTGATCAATGCATATGAAAATATGTTCCATGGTAGCATGTTCAAATGTATCATGAAAATTGTTCTTATATCTTTAGTTGGATATTGGATGTGAGAAGAAAAAAATGGATGTTCCAAAACAATGCATTTATATTAGTAGTCTGTGAAATGAATGTCCCACACTGTAGTTGGCATTATAGCATTAGGCCTATAGCATATGCCATTATAATTACACTGGCATTATAGTTTGACACTGCAGCTGAAATTAGACTTGAAGAAGAATCTGTCTAATCACCGGTTCCATTTTTTTAACAGCCATTTCATTATTGATAAGTTGATTACATTTCTATATTAACATGTTCTATTAAAGAAAAGATAGAAAATAACTATTTGTGTGTGCTGTAAAATGGTTAGAAGAAATGAAATCGGAATCGGCTAAAATCGGTATCGGCAGGTGAAACTCTATGAAAAATCGGAAATTGGAACCGGACCAAAAATCGGTTCATCTCTAGTACCAAGAATAGGCTGGATATACTTAAACCTTCATGTATACTTATCAATATAAGCCTCTGATCAGTACACAAAAAGTAAGCTATACGTATGCTTAGTTCAAAATAAGTAGACCAACAGTACACTTCCATAACCTTCTTTTTGCTAAGGGATTGTTGAAATATGTATTTTTAATTTCACTGTAGGATCACTGACAGTAAAAAACCTAAGCTGTAGATCATAAACAAGACACATTATGTGTATGTTAGAAATGATTTCAGATATGCCTCAGACTTACCAAGCCCGTCCCCACTGGCCATGTAGCACTTTCTTGGCATGTTCCTCAGACATGACTCCAGAAGAATGTGAATGTGTCGCTGTCATCATCTCCCTTGAGAGAGGATGGAGAAGACTAACTAAGGAACAATGTGAAAGAGAAAACATTTAATGTAACTATAAGCACACTTAGCAAGCAAAGACCTCTGCCAAGACTATAGGCTAGCTCTGGTCTGTATAATTGCCTGTGTCCACCAATAACGATTTTTGCGCTGATGGAGACTATTTTCTATACAAATCCTTTGATGTTCAGCGTTCACAGAGAAAAAATCCTACCACACTTGTTTGTTCTAACCATTTATTACACCAGCTGAGTCTTCTCAACTATTCAGCCAGGTGGATAAGCTTATTAGTGAAATCACCTATTTGAGGTGCGCAGATAGAACCAGAGTTTACCATTTCTGTCTATACTATGGTAATGTATTTCTTCATTTTTCTTTCTGATTGTAAAAGTACCGTAAGTCTTCAAATTATGAGGCGAATTATTAGCCTGGAGGACCAGACCCAATCTGAAAGATTAAGGGTCTGGTCACGAATAACGTCCCAACTCAAGGAGCGGCACCAAGCACGCATTTGAAAATCTCACTGCACGCAATTGGATAACAGTATACAATATCAATGTTAACTGACTGATTCCGGACTTAGACGCAATTGGATAACGCCATGTCTGTTATCTGTTTAGCTCGCCTCTGGCCCGCTTATATCAGCTACACAGATATGATTGGTTCCCCGCGATGCAAGGGGCAAAAGTTACGTGCATCATTACTCGTTGCCAGAGTCTCTCGCTGAGTAAATGCTTCCGCGAGAACTCTGGATTCCCAGGGTAGCAAATTATGATTATGAGGTGAAATCCTCACTGAATCACAACCCATGTAAATAACACTGGTCTCAACCAAATCAGTCACAATAGACCTCTGAAGTTCGCCTACAAAAAAGCTATCATCTTTTAGATTAGATTAGATTCAACTTTATTGTCATTGCACAAGTAAGGACAACCAGTACAACGACATGCAGTTTAACATTTAACCAGTAGTGCAATCATTAAAAAGTGGTTTTCTTTATAGCAGTGCTTAAAAAAATACATAAAACACAGAAGTGCATTAGCAAATAAAGTGCATAGTTCTGAGGAATCAGACAGTCCATAGTCCATAATTAGTAAAGACAGAATGCAGTATGATCGTCTATGGTGCATTGTTGAGGTGCATTGTTGAGGTGCGGTAATAAAATGCATAGTGGTCAGAGATAGTCAGACAGTCCAGTGTTTCCTCTAGATTTTTTTTTAGCAGTGGGGGAATAGAATATCTTTCTTAACCTCTATTTACACAAAACACAATGGCTCTTTGACTAATTAGGCTTTTTTACTATGGCTTAGACTCATAGGATCTATAGCCTATAGCTTAATTTGAACCTATAGCATAATAATAATAATAATAATAATAATAATAATAATAATAATAATAACATGGGGGTTGGGGGTGTAATAACATGGGGGTTGGGGGGTGTCGGGATTTTTTTTATTCTAGCTGCTAATCAAACCATTTAACGTTAGAGGGACAGGATTCAGGAACTAAAGACAGGCCCATCTTCTGTCTGACTCATGTCACGTTAACCCATGCATTAAACCACATGTCACTGTTTGAACATGGTTCACGTTGACGATGGAGAAAACGCTAGCCTACACGCATTCACTCGTCTATTATTTGTACTCATTGGCAAACTGAAACTAACTTCACCGTGGTGTCAGTCAACGACAAAACAGTTATACACTGTTAGTTACTTTTACTATTGACTGACAATGGGTTACCTTCGAAAACATAGGCTGGAAAAAGCAGAGTTCCTTACATCTCGTGACAGTGCATCTTCAGCTGTGCTTCATATTTGCCTCTCCATCATTACCAATTTGGAAATGATGGTGAGTAACTACTCATTCTGATTTTATTTTATTTTTATTGTCATTTATTTTTTTTTTTCTTGATTTTAGTATTATCTTATTTTGGACTTTTTAGTAGCCCCTTTGTGTATTTCTTTATCCATTTATTCTATGTTTTATCTTTAGTTTTATGAGCATTGTAACCTTGAGGGATACAATGAAGGAATGTGTATAGTTGCATGTCTTACTGAAGATGTATGGGGGGGTTGTCTGTTAGTCTACAGCTGTCTTGGACGCTGTAGCAATGCAAATTTAAGGATTATCTTATCTTATCTTATCTTATCTTGTGGATTGCGTCTTGTTGTCATTTTAACGCCTTCACTATATAGATCCCCCCATTTATATTTTTAATTTTAAATAATTTCTAAATCTATATATAACATTGAGAATCATTTCAACATGTTCTCAATGTTATATAACATTTTAGAGGACTAACAGGCTAAAGTAGGCCATATCTCATAAGATTCCATCATAGAATTCTGACATAGAAAAGGGTGTGGGGGCGCTAGGTAGGCCTACGAGTAGTAAGTTGTCGTCTAAAAAGATGGATACAGCAAAAAAGCTGCAGGCGGCTAAAAATAGAAAAGGAAAGAGGGAAAGGGAGATGGCAAGGTATGCAGCCGTTAAATAAGTGAATGGTGAAAGGCAACAGGTAGACGTCTGTGCTTGGAGGCTTGCAAATATTCACGTTAACAGCGTTTGCTAAGCATATGCCAATTGAAACATAGCCTATTCCATTCAGATAGCTAGGTGGCTACCATGCTCATACTGCACTTTTAATGGCAAACTGCAAACAGAAATGTCACGCTAGCAACAACTCATTCAAGGATCTTTGACTCATTACATGTTTCCATATCCTAACAATGAAGGCTCCTTGTAATAACTTAAAATTGCGTTGTCAATATGGCGCAAACAAACAAGTAGGCCTATAGAGTTATCATCTTTTCTTGAATTTCCCCTAGGGATCAATAAAGTATCTATCTATCTATCTATCTATCTATCTACTGTATCTATCTATCTGTGAGCAACAGCTGGCAAAAGGACGTTATGAGAAGCGTTTAGAGTAGACTCTATCTCTGGCAGCATTTATTTAAAAAATAATATTTAATACACACTAATAGTGTAAATTATTGGCCTTTTTTTTTGGGGGGGCAATATTGTTGCATATCTCTCAAAAAATGGGTAACTGCGCCCCTGACCTGAGCTGTCGAGAAAACTTTCCTGAATGACCGTGAATGTTATGCAAACGTTCCCGCATCCTTCAGCGGACGTCCGCCTGAACTTTCCCCGAAACGAAAATTGTTTGCTTATGGATGCATATAGTAGACCTCTCCCTGATGTGAATGGTTAAAGTAGGCTATACGACTGTTGTTTTACGCAACCACATCTGGATCTGTGTCATCGCGTTGGTAGGCTATACGCAGATATTTCACGTTTGCTTCCAGGCTGGAGTAAAGTAACGTCAAAAGGAAGGTTAACATAGTGAACGAATCTGCTGCAAAACGCATGCGAGAGCAATAGCCTAGGCTACACAAGCAAGTAAACACACTAGACCTATCGTAAGATAACAACCAACCAATAAACCAACTGAATACTACCTGGCTTTAATTCTAGCCTCATATAATCATGTCAAGCAACTAAAACAGAGCACAAAGCACCAACATTATTTACGGAAACATGCAAGTCTGAAAAATGGTCTATCAACAACATGCAGGATAGGCTACTGTAGGCTAAACAACATCTCACCGCTGCTTTGCAAGATATCACTAGATCTTGAAAAAACCCGAACGATAAGTAATCATTCCCAATGCAAGTAATTTACTGTAAAAATAAATTCCGATTCATACTCACACTTGGAAGATTTACACAGCAACTCGAATAATACTGGCTAGCCAGATGTGTTACGTACCTGAATTTCTTTGATGGAGTTCCGCCTACTCGCGTAGGCTATGTAAGCGATACCATCCAGTCACATTCAAGTGATGCATCTACGTATTATCGGTTAGACATTCGATTGGTCAGCGCTAGCTAGAGCCATCAACGCCCCATAAGGCGAGAGCTACGGAAGAAGCCCCTAACCTAGCTGCAGTGTGAAATGTAGGTGGAGCTCAACGTTGAGCTCAGCCCACGTTGATCAATTCACCCTTCGCTAAGCCACACCCGAAAACCGCCACAGGCCAATCGTGGCTTAGCAACCCGTCACTAGGCACGGGAGGTCTGACAAGCTTTTCGAGTTTTGCCATGTTAACCTGTGGAGACTGAAGGCCTGTGGGTCATGAAGGGCACTTATTACAGTGCATGAAAATGCACTGTACTGTTCTTCCTATGCAACTTCTTCTTATTATTATTACAGTGCATGAAAATGCACTGTACTGTTCTTCCTAGGCAACTACTTCTTATTATTATTATTCCGCTTACCACTTTTTCCGTACGCTATTTCTCTTGAACAGTTTAACTTAGAAACTTCATTCAAACTTTGTAACGTAGGTCTTCAAACAGATCAGGTTGGTATGTCTTTTCAACTTTGAAACTTTTATACTTTTTAAACTATTAAAGAAAAACTTTTTAAAAATCCCCATAGACTTAACATTGCCGATTATGACATCATAATACGGCCGTTAAGCAATTAGAATCCTATGGCAGGTGTTCAGGCCACCTGGATCAACTGCCAGTCTCAGGCTTTAAGCATACAAACTGGCCCTATTAAGACTACACATCCTGTTCAACTGCTTTCTCTGCCCAAAATTGTTTCAAAATAAAAGTCCTCACTACAATAATCCACTGTTAAACAATGTAACCCATTAAACTACTGAACTTTTTACATTCAACTTTTAAATGGTCTACTTTTAAACTATCTATCTATTAAACTAGCTGTCTGTCAACAACTTTTAAACTATCTACATTCAACTTTTAAACTATACCCAGACGGCACACATAAATCGAACTCTGGAAGTGACTAGAGAAAGTTGGGACTGAAACGTAGCCAACATTTGCTTTGGGAACTTTGGCTGATGCATTTATCTGTGCATTTCCTCTGTGCAAAGGCGTTATGATGACACGACCAGCAGGTTAGCTCAGCCAAGACAGTAACGTTAGCTAATAGCCTAGCTCCCACTCCTCTCCATACAAAAACGACAGCCTTTCCTGGGTTAAGTCTCACGGTCAAATAATAACTTGCTATTCTTACACCCAAGCATATTGCTGTCCTTGTACCGGTAACCATGGATGCTGTAGTGTTAACATTTCGCCATAGCCGCTAGCTAGGTTTAACATATTTTCCAGTGTTAGCTCAACTAGCTAACGTGAATTAGTTCACAACGAAGTTGTAATTACCCCAAAACAGCTCTTTATAAAGTAATGTGTACACCAAGTTATGGCTTAGGCTAGCAGGCAAATATATAAACAGTCATACAATTGACACAATGCCTATTTTCTGACAATTTACATGAGTGAATTTACCAACATGAAAATCGCTGCTCCAGGAGGCTGATCTGACGTGCCTGGCTGCCTGCTACACATGCAGGAAAAGAACAGATAGAGCGGGATCTGCGTCTGGTAGTAGGAACGATCAAAAGCCAACATACATGGATGCTGGGGTAAAAAAAACAGATGGCGGGATCTGCTTTGGTTAGTAGGAACGATCAAAAGCCAACATACATGGAAGCTGGGGTAAAAAAAAAAAACAGATAGCGGGATCTGTTTTGGATAGTAGGAACGATCAAAAGCCAACATACATAGAAGCGACTTCAGGCCGATACCCCTGCGACATTATTATATGGGAGGATTCCATGCTGATCTGAAACCGACATCGGGCAGATGTATGTGTGCTGTCTGGGTATACATTCAACTTTTTAAACGATCTATTAAACTAGCTGTCTATGAACAACTTTTAACTTGTCATCAACTATGTCAACACTTGTCATCAACTATGACTCCTACCCACTGTAGCTAGTTAGCATGGTTAGCATAGTTAGCATGTTAGCATTGTTAGCAAAACTGCTAAAAATGATTAGCTACGTTAGCTAAGTCACATGGTTAGCATAGTTAGCATTGTTAGCTTGATAGTTAGCATAGTTACCATAACTGCTAAAAATGATTAGCTAGGTTAGCTAAGTCACATGGTTAGCATGTTAGTTAGCATAGTTAGCATAACTACTAAAAATGATTAGCTAGGTCACATGGTTAGCATAGTTAACATGTTAGTTAGCATAGTTAGCATAACTACTAAAAATTATAAGCTAGGTTATCTAAGTCACATGGTTAACATAGTTAGCATGTTAGCATTGCTAGCATAGTTAGCATGTTTAGCAAAACTGCTAGAAAACATTAGTTAAGTTAGCTAAGTAGCATGGTTAACATGTTAGCATTGCTAGCACTGCTATAAAACATTAGCTAAGTAGCATGGTTAGCATAGTTAAAAATCTTAGCATAACTGCTAGCAAACATTAGAGCCATTCCAACTTTTAGTTATCGTCAAATATCTACCTATACACAGCCATTAAACTATTTGAATATCAACATTCATTAAACTTCCAGTCTGTCAACAACTTTTAAACTATTTACCTTCAACTTTTAAACGGTCTACTTTTAAACTATCATTAAACTATCTATTAAACTAGCTGTCTATCAACAACGTTTAAACTATCTACTGTCTATCAACAACTTTTAAACTATATACATTCAGCTTTTAAACAGTCTACTTTTAAACTATCAACTTTTATTAAGCTATGCAACCACCATGTCTATCCTAGCATCACCGTAGTAACCATCTCTGTATTATCTGTTTTAACTATACATGATATTTTACATCACAACTTTAGCATTTTCATGCACTGGTAATTCCTTGGAATTGCATTTCTAGTTTGGATGTGTGGTGCCCTAACCGACGTAAAGACACAGTGAAATAACATGTTACACTATAGAAACATGATATAATTAGGAACACATATTGTTCTAACTATAAAAAATGGCATATTGCATGATATTTCCATAACCGCAAGATACACGCTTCACGATAACGGCAAGAAGTTGTTAACAGACGTTCACCAAGATGTATAGCCCATCAGCAATCTATTTAAAATAACACCTATTTGAAGTACCATTCATAATATGTTGTCAAATATTGAAGTTGTGGGAAGTACATGGCTTAAATCATAGACTGTATATATAGAACTGGACAGTGTGCCGTCTGTTAAGAGTGATGCGAGCGCTAGTCCAGAGCCCCCTGGTGGCTGGTTGCAGTACAAAGCGTAACTCCGCCCATCTCCATGTATTTCAATGGCCAAGTAGCCAACCTTCCGTGTCACTTTTCTCACCTAAAACTATTTTTGCATCTACAACTTTTTATTCGAAAAAAATAGGCTTCAAGATGCTTAAATACACACTATTTTTCTTTTCTCGCTGAAATTATTTTTTTAAATGTTATTTTAACAAATCTAAAAAGGGTGTGTTTACACCTATGATTGACAGCTGGCTGGCAGCAGACTCGACGCTTTGTCGCTACCTTATTTTAACGACACCTGATTTTGACACATAATCTAACCTAAATAAGTGTTGCTGTTATTATCATTAGGCTATATCTTATCACAGTCTGACTAAATACATATTGATAGTCGTACATTGTGTAGTTGTTTGTAATCGAGACATCGTTGTTAGTTGTGACCGATTCTTTGTGAAAAAAGATATGTGCTGTTCTTTCGTAGATGCTAAGTATATTAGCTCATAGCATGCTACATCATGCTAGCATTAGCCAGTTGATAGGTAAAGTAAAAGGGCTCTGCTATATTGATCCGAAGTGACGTTAGCCATAGTCACCATCATTTACAGTCCTACTTGTTTCAAATGGTATAACGTAACCAGTGATTGCCGCCATCATCGTTGCAACTTCATTTGAATACACTTTGTCACTGGAGAAGGCGATGTTAAGTTTCATTTTCATTAACGTTAACTCTTGCTTAGTTTTGCGAATGGCAATAAACGCCACCTAGCCTGCTAGGTCGACAACCTCGGTATGCCCATTTATGAATCAGCCCGACAAATAACGTTACTTGTGTTTTAGTGAAAACATTATTGGACCATAGCTTAACGTGAGGAGGGATTTAAAGTTACAAATGGCCAATTTGCTTAGTATGCTCAGAACAGCGGTATCTGAAAATGCGTTAAGGTATCGTTGTTACCTGCGATTGCACTGCTGGAGAAGGATTTTGCATTGGTATGATTTGATCAGGTCTTGCCAGTGATGTGTAAATCCTCCCGTAGACGTACATCATTTCAAAATAATACGTCTAAATTGAAAACTGTGACAACTCATTGATAGGCTCTCTCAATATGTCTGTAATCGTATGCCTCTACCACATGCTTGCTAGTCTTTCACCAGAGAGGTTGCTCCATTATAAATCAAAAATGTAATACTGCAGCCTTCATGTCAGCTGTAAAAATATGAGAACATGGACCTACTACATCAGGATACTCATTTTACACATAATCAGGAAGCTACTTTGCTGTTCAGTGTGTGATGTGTTTAAGGTGGTACTACATTTAAAGAAACATTTTTATTCTTTGTTTCAAGTGCCTAAGAAAATACCACATTATGATGATGATGGTTATGGTTACCCTTAACAAATACAAAACAATATAATACTTAAAACAGGGATCAATCAATAGCCTAATGAAATAAACAATGAAAATTAGGGGGGAAAGCAATAATAAATGATAATGCCCATTTAATCAATAATATAATAACAAAAACATGGTAAGACTACAGTAAGGAGAATATCAATAATAAACAATGTCAAATTAATTAACAGCCTATAATGAAAATAAAACAGTACTACTGCATACAAACCATAATGTATAAGACGTGCTTAAAAGACCAAAAACTATCACAAGAACGAAGAGCACTGGGCAACTCATTCCACCAACATGGAACCACAAACCAGCGTTTAAGACTGGTCGACACAACAGACGCTCATCAGAAGACCGCAGTGGGCGGTTGGGGATGTATATCTTGATCATTGAATTAAAATAACAAGGAGCAGATCCAGTCAGTGTCCTATAGGCCAAAGTGAGAGATTTAAATTTAATTCTGGCTACTGTAGGGAGCCAATGGAGAGTAACTAGGAGAGGAGTTACGATGTGTCCTCTTTGGCTGATTGAAGACCAGTCATGTTGCAGCATTCTGAATGATATATCACACAAAAGAAATAAAAAAAAACATTCAATATTGATTTAGTACCAACCAATAATTATTCTAATATTAATATTCTTGTAATGTCTACATCTTTGTGTAGGCTACAGTTAAATACTAAGCAATGGCCTCTGACTTAAATACCAAGGCAGTTAAATGACCGTGGTATGGTATAGTCTACGTGATACACAGGACTACACAGTAAACCCATTTAAAAAGCATCATCATCTCAGTATACCCATTTAAAATAGGCAAGGATACGTATTTAATAACATTTGGGGTTGCTCACAGTATACCCACCACTACAACTAACTAACTAGACTACACCACTGGTTAAATGGCGCATTGCAATTTACAATTTGTGTGAGTTCAGGGGCATACAGAAAGTTGAAGTTTGGGTGACATCAATAAAGAAAATAGAAACAAAGGGATGTGTACAGCTTCAAGTATGAATGATGTCACATTAACAGAAGGTTCAGAGCAGCGGCAGACCTTTCTTGGTGCCACGCAAGTTATTGAAAGTCATGTGTTTTCAGAACGTAGTGGTGCTCATTGATGTGGTGACATCATTCATTCAGCCAGCTATAGCCTTCGGCACCGAGTCGACCTCATTATCGACCTGTGTTGTGAAAACGAGAAGGGGGTTTCACTCCACAAGGGGCGTGTTTAACTCACTGAGTGGGCGTGCCTGACCGCGACTCCTCTTCACTGCGCATGCTTCAACTTCTGCTGCGCAGCCGCACTTCAAATTGTTTGCAAATTTTCCAAGATGGCGTCGCCTCGGCGGCTTCAATTCCATAGAACACTGCTGAATGCAACCACACTGTCCAGTTATATATATACAGTCTATGGCTTAAATGGTATGTTTCTTTTGTCCCCCATGCCTGTTCCATTCATTCTGGCCAGGAGAGTCGAATGAAACAAAACGCACATTCGACTTCTGCTTAAATAACTCATGAACGGTATTGTTCAGAGATGAAATTCCACAGGACAGATGTAAGTTGATAGTGACAAAATATTAGCTTTCAGTGTGGTACGATGTCTTTGTAAATTACATTTCATTGAAAAGTCCCGGTTCTCCCCCTATGTAATAGACGTGCAGGGTGCTAAAGCTTGTCAGGCATAGCAACAGTAACTAAGGAGGGCGGGACTTAGCGAAGGGTGAATTTGCCTTTTGGTGCGGTGTTACATTATAGTAGGGGGGCCTATGTGTCTAATTTGGGGGCCTCGATCGCATGTTAATTTTTGGAGAGTATTATATCAGAGACGGTTGATAAAGCGAGACGATTCATAAGAGGGTAAATTCTGGCACGTTGTGACGTGGGGTTTGAAGCTGTCACGCCCATTTAGGAGTCTAGCGGGAGGTCCAGTGTCTATGTATTCCTATGGGAGAAATGAACATGTTCACGGAATATGACCAATCCCTTAGCCCTACATTCAGCGAAGTTTTGAACCCATTTTCTAAAAGCCACATGTCTCCCTAACATTCCGACATTGAAATTGTATTTTCCAACGAAACAAATAAAGACAAAAATAGCTTTGTTCGTGATCTGTCACTGTCTCCTCAAAGCTCTGGTGCACAGCCACCTGTTCTCAGAGGCTCTAGACTCAGAGATGGTTGATAAACTAACCTAACATATTTTCTGCTAGAACTAGTAGACTACCACAAAGTTGCTGAACATATGTTACTTCAGGTTTGTTTGCAACAATATATAAGTTTAACCAAAGTTCTTAGCTGCTAGCTAGCTAGTGAACATTCACTTTCCGTTTACTGTGCTAACGTTAGCTAGCTAGCTAGCTAGCTCGGTTAACGGGGCAAAATGAAATTATTCATTCCGTGTCCGAAAGAGTGTTTCATTGGCATCACACACAAACAATGACTGTAAAATAGTATACAAAATTATATGTATATGTTATTATTGCTTATTCAGAGAAAAGTTTATGTTTTGACACGCCTATTTAGGAGCCCGGAACTAGTGCCATTTCGTTCCATTGCTGAATCGTCTTATGATTCATCTTAGTTAACTATAGAATCTTTGATTATTAGGGATGTGGACTTCGAAGCTGGACGTTTGAAACAGTGTCGAAGCTTCCAAACGCATAAAGTGTTTGAAGTGTGGTTCAAAAGCGCCCATGTCACGTGACCATGGCTTAGTGAGGCTTCGTGGTGTTTCAATTTGGTTTGGACAGGTGGCACACTTGCCGCGTGAGCCAATTACCCGAGTAAACACCTGTTTGATCTAAATTACAAAGTCCCAGAATGCTTAAAAGTCATTCAAACACATCCTATCTTTGTGGTTTTTTTGTGAGGAGAGAGATTTTAAGAGATATAGCGACAGAGACATATAGAGATATAGCGATTTATAGTGCATTCTTGTGATTGATAGGTTAGTGATATAGATTAATTGACAGGCTAGAGACAGACAGTAAGCGATAGTTTAGATAGATATAGTCTAGTGACGTTAATATTTAGATAGTAGCAGAAGTAAAAAAAATATATGACTGATGCCTTTATTTCAAGAACAGCTGACCCTTTGAAATAGTGGAGAGAGTGGTTTATCCAAACCTAACTGTGATGGCAAAAAAATATTTGTGCATGCCAGCAATAAGTGTGCCTTGTGAAAGAATTTTTTCCAAGGCTGGGGAGGTTTATTCAAAAACAAGAAACAGATTAAATGCCAAGACGGCAGAACAACTGTTATTCCTAAATAAAAATGTATGTTGACATACAAAAAATGTGTTTTCCCATGTTGTACCTGATTAGTCTAACCTGCTTCACATGTATCCTTTATTTCCCTACAACATGTTCCCAAAAAAACCCCTGGGCCATAAGCATAGCCTACATTTTAAAACCATTGTAGCATTTTCCTCTCCAGCATATTCCAAAGGATAATGTACTATGAAACTGAAATAACAAAACATCTAACTGGCAGATTTAAAAATGTTCTAGTTACTGAACGCATATACTAGTCTGAAATTTCTAAGCACCCGCAGGGAGTCGAACACCGGCCGCTCCGGCCGAATGCAAGTGTGTTAACCACTGAACCACGTGGCTGTGGACGAAATCTTGTGTTCCATGTTGGCTATTTATATTCTTCATCTGAAGCAGTTGTGCTTCACGGTCAAAATGTGATGTTAGCAAAACTGGCCACTAGATGTCACCATGGAGTTACGTGTGTCGGATTGTTTCGAAACCTCGACACATTCCGGCGCAATTGCTTCGAACATTTCGTTGTTTCACAAAGCCTCGTTCTGCCCATCCCTATTGATTATATCTTTGTTCTAGGGCAGACATGTCAAAGTCAAGGCCCCCGGGATGATATTTGATTAGTATTAGAACCGGCCCGCAGGCCACAGCCGCCAGGTGCTGTTTTGCTCATCAATACTCCCCGCAATGCAACGGTAGCCCACGAACTCACTGCGGCGCCGCAAGTGGGCCTCGGCTTCATTATTCATCAGTATTCAGTCAGGGCAGATGTCAACTTTCAGCTACCCCCCTCCCCAATGTTGTGCCTGAACGCGTTCATTGAACAAAAGTCACTCGTTCATATGTATTATAACGATTTGATAGCAACACACACAGCTGTCCAATCAAAAGGTTTATTAGCTGAGAACGAGAGTAAGGACACAGGCACAGAACACAATACACACGGGGCACGTCAAGCAGACACACACACTACACATACAGGGGAGGACGCAGCCCCCCACACAAAAAGGATCACACACGAGGGAGAACTAAAAGGGAAACATGTTACAATAAAGACGCTAACATTACACTCAAAACTAAGGAGAATTAACAACATAAACCCCCCAAATATTCGCTCTCGTATCCCAGGATGCCCTGCGCGGGAGAACGCTAACACTGTCTTTTGCGCCGACGTTACAGTATTTTGAGCGAACGTGAACTGAACGTACTGTTTTAGGCTACTACTGCCTGATGAACGTCACTGTGAACTCGTTCATTCTGGTGTCAGAACGGCACGCTCTTTCAGTTTAACTTAGTTGAATAGGGTGCCAGATTTCTACAGAGCCTTCCACGCGAAAACCCGGCTAAAACACACCGTAAAAAGGCCTTAATATGGCAGCATGCAGGTCACCATTTGTCAAACTATGGGCCGCGGTCCGCAATGTGGACAATGGTCTGCAGAGTGAAATTATTCCCGGGCCATCCTCTGATAATTTGCTGCGCAATTGGTCAAAGAGCCGCGGACAGAAAAAGAAAACAAACATTTCTGCATTTAGTAGGAAATACTTGTTAATTTGGTGTCATCAAACATAGAGGCATAGAATTAAGTCGTGGTATGAGCGTTTATTCAATGCATGCGTGTGCACGTTGGTAGCAAAGCTAAGCTTCAACCTATTGGAAGGCTAATTATGAAACGACATTTAATAGAACGACGTGGATTTATGCAACTTCCATAAAAAACAGAGCACAGACTATATAAAACACTGTTTGGCATTAAGTATTAAAGTCAGCCAAAAGCTATTAATTAGTCTTAGTTAAAGATAGTTAAAGATCTCCAGATCAGTGATTTACGCATGATCTGACCCGCCATTTACCATTCACATAAAGCTGGTATTATGTCTCCTGAATCCTTACATTCAGGCATTCAAATTAAATGTAATTAAATAACATATAAATATTCTATCAGTGTATGATGCTTGCATGAGGGAAACATCCCAAAACAACGGCACCCATATAACTGCAGTGGTTTTGAGAAGTATTTCTCATGCAAGCATCATGCAACAATGCAAAAACAATGAAACTATTGTAGGCCTAATTATATTTTACATTGGTAAAGCAGTACTCTGATGTGCATGTTTTCACAAACTTTTGTGAACAATCTTAGCACTTTAAACATTGACTGTTTTGAAGTGCATGTATAGCAATATAGTATAAAAAATAATAATAATTGTGATATCATTATGATAATTTAATGGGGGGTGGGAGGAGGGAGTGGGTTCATGTAGGTGGGCCCTATGACCCCAAAGTATGCCTTGACTGGGCCTCAGGTCAAAGAAGTTTGAGAAAGGCTCATGTAGACGACAAAGCAGCAAGGAGGCATCATATGATCATTTAAACAAGTTTTATGACAAGGTCGGTGAGGATGGGGAAAATCGTACATTTGCCCGCACTTCAGTCACAGTCATTATTCATTATTCATTTAATCATTAAATAAAATACAGTACACGTCTTGGTTCAATAGGTTACGTGCAGTCATTTTAATATGTTTTAATAACCATTGAATTTGTTTTTTTGGCCCTCTAATGTATTTGACTTTGACATCCCTGTTCTAGGGGTTCTTAAGTGTAAAAAAAAACATGTCTCCATTTTTTTGAAGGTTTTAAAGGACCCAAATCAAAGGTCAAATTCAGAAAAGGTCAAATATGGTTTTTGGGCCACATAAACAATACAACATTATAAAACATTTTTAGGCTGATGATTGATCTCTTTAACAAGAAATTGTGCCTACAATTCTCGAAATTGTCCGCTAAAAAAATGATACTTCAATATCAATACAATCAATTAATGCCTATTAGTGTGCTTGAGTGTAGGCCTAGCCTGCTCTGTCAGTTCTTGTCTACACCCATTCAGAGCACAAAGTGCAGAGATCTCTGTTAAATCAAGTTTAATAGACTTAATAGACTTTTACATAGTACCAGCTGAAGTCTGTAAGGCCTTCCGTAGCTTATGTAAGTGTGATGAAAAGAAAGGGTAAAGGATCAGATAGACAAACAGACAGGTGTGTGTGTGTGTGTGTGTGTGTGTGTGTGTGTAACAGAGAGAAAGAGAAACACTACCAGCATGGATGGATTATGAACTTTCAGGCCCCTGCCTGAACCAGTCCACGTTTTGAGGGGGGAAATCTCCTCTAGGGGCGCTAGAGAGACTTGTTTGCAATTCATCAAAATAGGCCTAAATTAATAATAGAAAAGGCTTTTATCGCTGGTTGCGGTAAGTAATTAGAATGATTTAATAGTCAATGTGGAACAGGGTGGGAGTGTGCCTTTTTCTATGATATTACCCAAAGCAAATAATGCACAATTGCTTGTTTAATTTTTTCAGCATCCACAACCGCGATTGGTGTGAATCCGCTTAGCCATCCAGCGGTTTGCCTGCGCTGAAAACTGTGGTTTCAGGCGATTGTTTTTGTTCTACAAAAGTGTATTTTGCAGTAGCGTGCGTACTGCTGTTACAATCATTGACCGGTGACCATACATTTTTGTGGGGCAGAAACCCTTGTCTGAATCGCTACCACGACTTTTTAAAAAATATATACGAGAATTTACCATGACGTCACAATAACAATATACATTCTTCCGGGTGGCAAAAGCTGAAGCATTCTACATTGGCACTACTAGTAAACAAACCCTTCCATGTCATTTGACCAGGGAAGAGCGATAAAAAAAAAACAGAATAAATGGCTTGAATGAATGATTTTCGTCTTGCGGGGTGCTACGGGACTTCTCATTCATATTCATACGGTTATGGGAAGTCTCATTAATATGCAATGAGTCATACGTGTCTCTAGCCATGCTGCAAAGGCGAATGATGAAAATGCTACAGTACGTGAGGTAAATTGCTTGGGGAACCCACTGTCGGCCGTAGCCTAGGCCTAATACATTTCAACAGGTAAGTTCATTCAAAAACAGACGTGGTGGATAGTCAGACATAGTTAAAGGTCTCATTCACTGAGAAACCGTTTAATACTTGTTACTTTCGAAATACTATAGCTCACTTCAAGTTGCATATGCATGCTGCACGTGAAAATGATCTTCTACCCCCATTGCCCGCATTAGCCAATGAAAGAAAATACACGGAAAAACAAGCGAATCAGAAAAAGCCCTTCCCAATGAAGCCGAAGGGAAACGGATTATTCATGGCCTCGCCCACCTTGGCTTGTGACCGCCTACAGAAAGACTAGAAGATTTTGCAGCTAGGGGATTGTCTCTCTGCAGCTAGTAGGAGCCAACAGCAAGTTGCTAACATGGCGGAAAAAAATCCTGCCTGTGTTATTTGTGGCAATAACACATTAATGTGGCATGTCTTGCCTTAGAAACAAGAGTTGAGGAAGAAATGGTTCGGATTTATCATTGGAAAAGCACCACCGAAGTAGTGCAACATTAGTTCTGTGTTCCAATCATTTCGACCACACTCACTGCCTACAGTTAGAAAGTGTTTTTGCATCGATGTTCTGAAAACCTGGTTCTGTACCGTCATGACGATCGACCACCAGCTCACAGGCTGTAAGTACAAACAAACTTTTCCAACTAACGTCTGTTACAAAATAGCATGTTCATATTCTTCACGTTAGCATGCATGAAAAGGGTACAACCCAGCTAACACACAACTAAACAGCCACGTTGCCTATAAGTTGCCAGTTGGTCACAGCCAACTAACATTCTGGCAACCTTCCTGCAACGTGGCCACAACGTTGCCACTATGAAGTGGCCATTTGGTGACTTAAGCAACGTTGCCTGGCAACGGCGCTAAAGGTCATTTGGTAATGTTGCCGTTTGGTGGTGTAAATAACGTGGCCATAACGTGGCCCTATGGTCATTTGGTAACGTTGTCATTTGGTGACTTGAGCAACGTGGCCATAACGTGGCCCTATGGTAATTTGGTAACGTTGCCATTTGGTGGTTTAACCCTCTATACCCCGTAGCGGCCGTCGACGGCCGTTCTGTATTCTCCTGTAACGGCCGCGGCCGGCCGCAATTCTTAAAGAGACATCTGCTACAGTATAACCTTCATACATGAAATAATACAGCGTTAGTGGATAAATAAACACCAGACTTTTATTTTGACACACATAAATGGCTAGGTCGCTATTGACTTTTCTCCGGTATTTTTGAGTTTAGCCTGTTGACTGACCGGCTGAGGACTTACGGTGCCTCTGGAGTTATGGCTTCTAACAAGCGTCCGCGTCTTTTCTCATTAGATGAGATGGTATTGATGTGCATCCACCATGTTTTGATGTAAGTGACGATCATATTGATGTGAGAAATTGACAAAATAAAAACATGAAAGTGTAATAAATTTAACGTTAGCATCCTCCCGTTTGTCATGACTGACTTAGCTGCCTCTCTGGCATAAAAAAAATTGTATGGCTGTCACTGTGAAAGTCAGTTTGAGTTTAGCTAGCACCAGCAAAATATAGGCATAATTCAATGATGGGTCATGGCCTAATTAACAATAAAGTTTATGATAAACCCATGCCAGGTTTATTTGCAGTTATATCACATTAACATTACCCCTTTCTGGCATGTACAGTAAAGCTAACATTATCGTTATCCCACTTACAGATAGTTATTGCAAACTACTACTTATGTATGTCTCTCTAAATGAGTTTTTGTTGACTAATAACCAAAGCGGGAACCACCGTTGTGTTTTCTGCTTATGGATGTCAGGAAAATGTATTTGTATACAAGTAGGCCAATGTCTCGTCATCTTCATTGATTACAAAAAGCCTGCTAATTTGCTACCTTCACTGATGTAACGTTAACGTTAGTCTGAGACTCGTAATGTTAGCACAGGATAGGTTGAAGGTTAGTGAACGAGTGCAACAGGTTCATTATCATCAACTGATCAAGTTTAGATAAATTATATAACATGATGTGCATATAAAACAAAACGTAAATCCATGTCAGGATTAACAGTCCCTGTTGTTGGTGACATGCTTATCAAATGAGTCACGATTTCATACGCTATGCTTCATGGCCTACGTTAGTTCATATCCTCATCATTTTTTAGCTGTAAGGCTCACTGTCCAGCTAAATCCCAAATAAGTGCAAGATATGCCAGTCTATTTCAATGAAATCAGTACTCATATAGTATCGTGTTTCCCAGCTTCTAATACAGAAATATGTGAACCATATTTATAACTTTTTGTTAGTGAAAAACTTTGAGACTGTAAGTGAGTAGGCCTATGGCTGTCTATGGGAAACATGAATATATAATTTTTAATGGATCATATATCATTTGAAAGAGCAATTTCTAATCTTTAAACTGAAAGAAACTTACAACTGACACTTTTCATTAGATTTTTAGTTATTCTTGGTTATTTAAAATGTTTCTCAAATTGCCCTTTTCTCTTAGAATTCCCAGGAATCTGAAGCATTGTTGTAGAATTCCACTGGGGTATAGAGGGTTAAATAACGTGGCCGCAACGTGGTGCTTTGGTCATTTGGTAACGTTGCCATTTGGTGACTTGAGCAACGTGGCCATAACGTGGCCCTACGGTCATTTGGTAACGTTGCCATTTGGTGATGTAAATAACGTGGCCGCAACGTGCCACTATGGTCATTTGGTAACGTTGCCATTTAGTGACTTGAGCAACGTGGCCCTATGGTCATTTGGCAACGTTGCCATTTAGTGGTCTAAATAACGTGGCCGCAGAGATATTATCTATTTATTTATTTTTAAGTCAAACTATCTTCCAGCCAGAAAAATGGACCACTGGTTTGTACTGTTTATTTACTACCTGATGACTCATCCCCACAAAAATAATGCTAAACTGAGATTAATGTTTACCATCCAGAACTACAATTTTCTAATTTCCACAAACTCTGACCCAGTTGAAAAATACTGAATTCAATACTGAATTGATGAATCATTTATTTTAAATGCATGTAGGGAACACATTAATAAATCACACTGACAATTATTTCTATTAACATTTGAAGTAAAATTCATGTGTTTCATGAATTCAAGTGATGTGTACAAACAAACCACGTTGCAGGGTAGGCATTGGTCAACCAGGAGAGAGAGCATAAAGACCTTGAGAGGCTGAGGTGGAGAGTAGCTAAACCACTGACTGCTAATCAGAATCCAATCCAAACTATGCTTTATATTAAGTTATAAGAAAATAACAGCAGTGCACATGACCCACAGGATAAGACTGATAACTGACAATCAACCTAAGTTTAATTTTAGTATTCAGTTACCAAGGCTGAAAAGAGGTTAAGCAATTTCAAATTGTGTGAGTAGGAGTGTTGGGTAATGATATAATCACAGGTGTTTTGTTTGGCTGTAACCTCGAGGTTCTGAGGCAGAGTGGTGAAGGTAACAACCCTACGATCACAAATGCTGTGTTGATTCAATACATTAATTCTGCCGCCGACTAATTAACCTTAAAACACCAGATTATTCTATTGACCTGGGATATTCCCACTTTTGGGAATAGCTGTCTCCTGTCCAATAAGAAAACAAATAATTCCATAGAACCCAAATGTTGTATGAAATCATAGCATGAGAAAATAATTCTACATTACAACACCAGCATAATTATAATTAAATTATTATTGTATTCACCAAATTATTCGATCAGCAAGTAGGCCAAGTGGTGCTAATCCAACATCAGTTCATATGTCAATTAAGTGTTGCAAGTTTTCTATCAAGCTGAAGTTGTCCTTAAGCCGTAGAGATGCTGGTTCTGCTGTCGTAACTGAGTCAGGGTTATCAATGTTGCCTCCGGTTGTCTCCAAAATGGTGGATCGATCCCTCTTCAGTTCGGTCCCTGGAAAAGAAAAAAAGGTAAGAATGTCTTAATACTTTCTGTTAACACACTCACAGTTTACATTACATTACATTACATTACATTACATTTGGCTGACGCTTTTTTAACCAAAGCGACTAACAACATGGTAAACAGTAAGTTTTAGAACAATTCTCACAATTTTAGGACCGTTTAAAAAAAACATTAGAGTACAGTAAGAATAAGTCGTCGGTGAGTGCTGTTTTTTAACAGTTACTTGTCAGTTTAAAACGGCTGGTGAGTGCTAGGATCAGTAAGACTTGTTGTAAGTGTTGCTATGAGAGTAGATGTTCTCTAAAGAGCTGGGTTTTCAGGAGTTTTTTGAAAGTGGAAAAGGATGTCGTCAGAAGAGCGCAGCGGTCTGGAGGTAGTGTAAGTCTGTATGAGGGCATTCAAGTAGGTGGGAGCAGAACCGAGACTACTTTGTAGGCAAGTGTTAGAGACTTGAATTTGATGCGGGCCGCCATAGGTAGCCAGTGGAGCTGGATGAGCAGCGGGGTAACATGTGCCCTTTGGGTTGGTTGTAGACCAGTAGACCCGCCGCTGTTCTGGATCATCTGAAGTGGTTTCACTGGGCGCAGGCTGGGAGACCTGTCAGGAGGGCATTGCAGTAGTCGAGTCGCGGAGATGACTATTGCCTGAACCAGAAGTTGGGTAGCATCTTGAGTCAAGTAAGTCCTGATTTTCCGTATGTTGTAGAGTGCTAAACGGCATGACCGGGCTTAACTGAGGCAACATGATCTGAGAAGTTTAGTTGGTTGTCGAGAACAACTCCTAGATTTCTTGCAGTCCTGGTCGGTGAAACAGACAGGGAGTCAAATTTGATGTTGATGTAATAATTGGTGTATGGTAGGTTTAGCTGGGATGACCAGCAGTTCAGTCTTTGAGAGGTTCAGCTGGAGGTGGTGTGCCTTCATCCATGTAGCTATGTCTGAAAGGCAATCCGAGATCCGTGCTGAAACCAGGGGGTCGTCAGGTGGAAAGGACAGATAGAGCTGTGTGTCGTCTGCATAGCAGTGGTATGAGAAGCCGTGCGAACGGATAATCTGTCCCAAGGAGGTGGTGTAGATAGCAAAGAGGAGGGGGCCCAGCACTGAGCCCTGGGGGACCCCTGTGGTGAGATGGTGAGGTGCAGATAGCTGACCAAGCCATGATGCGTTAAACGAGCGTCCTGTGAGGTAGGATTCAAACCAGGAGAGAGCAGAACCGGAGATTCCCATGTCAGCGAGTATAGAGAGAAGGATACGGTGATTAACCGTGTCAAAGGCAGCCGATAAGTCAAGCAGAATGAGTACTGATGACCGAGCGGTCGCCCTGGCTTCTTTTAAGCCTTCTGTTACAGACAGCAGAGCCGTTTCGGTAGAGTGGCCGCTTTTGAACCCAGACTGATTTGGATCCAGTTTAATAAAATTTCAAGCGAAATGAAAAAGTTTGCATAGACACCTATACAAGAACAATTGTGTCTAGCTAGCTGAGTTTGACTGCTCCAAAGTCCTTTTAGGCAAGTCCCTCCACTCGGCAGTCATATTGCAACGCTTTTTGGGTACTCATCGGGCATCCTATTCGGCAGAAATACGCTAGCACAAGGCTTCACGATACTAGTGTGCTCCAGTGGCGAGTTCAAAACACATGATTGGCACGATGTCTGCACAACACAGCACATAATTGGCTCAATGTAGTCACATCACACCACATGATTGGCTCAATGTATACACATGTCGACATTTTGGCGAAGAAGGGGTGGGATATGTGTAGACAACAGTACCCCATGCATTTCTATGGAGGATTTTTTGAGTGCTGTCTCCTCATTAGAAAGTCTCTGACTGATCTTGTTTTTATGCCTGTAACTCTACTCTACACCAGATGTGAGGAGTACCACCATGCTGCCCTCTGCAGCCTGTGCACTGGCAATGAGGAGACCAAACATTGTTAATTCGAGCTTGCCTTTTAGATGTAACATTAGGTTGAGTCTATGCTTACCTAAATCTTATTTTGCTTTGACATTTTTATGTGCATGCACAAACAAAGTCGATGGAGAGGGGTGAAGGTGTAACCCACCTAAGCATTGGTTACTAAACCCAAAATTAGTTGCCAATGTTAAATAAATAGGTACATAAATTGAATAAATAACAAAATAATTAAAAATCCAGAAGGACATTTAATTTTATAGGTAAAACATCTCATGAGTTTGGGTGGGACAACAACAAAAGATATAATCTACAGGATCATGCGTGAAACAATCAGCAATGATTTAGCGAAAAAGTTTAACTGGATGGGCAGGGGGCAAAAAAGTCCTTTCTCTGTGTTGCACCTGGCAAAAGTCATCATAGGTAGGCCTACAGCTCTTTTACAATTTCATTCAATGTTTATTCTACACACATTCTGATTGGTAGCCTGCTATACACATCCAGTTTTATCTACCCTACACAACAACACTTCACGTCATGTTCTAAATCAGTGGTGTTTAAACTGATTTCAAGAGGTGGTGGAATAATTAATATCTTCTTGTTTGTCTTACACAAAATATTATCCTTCACTCTCCATTCAATTCCCCCAAATTCCCCACGCAGATGCTGCCAAAAAACAAGGGACCACCTTAATGGAGGCAGAAGAAAAAATCAAAACATGGCTGAAATACAGTGGTGACCGAAATGGAGGAAGAAAAAGGAGATCAGAAAAGGGTACAGATTTCAACAACCAATCAAAAATATTTCTAATTGCCTGTATGTCTGTATTGCTGACTTTTATCACAGTTGTGAAAAATAGTAAGTAGTTAACTTGAATTCCTTTCCTCAATTTAGAGAGGCAGACGCATCCCCCATCACATCCTCCATCTGACATGAGCAGTGATTCCGAGGAAATATCTGACATTGTACGTTTTTTTAGTCATTAGTGCATAGTCGTTTGCATAGTGCAAGTTGTTTTACCTTTTTGTCTCATCTTTTTATCTAGCTTGAAATGAATAACTGTTCGACAAATGTGGAAATATGTGACCAGAAGGCATTAACATCATTTGTACTTGTACATAATTAAGAGAATGTTATGAAATAGGCCTCCATAGATTGTACATTGGCACCAGTTAATAAAATGATTGCTTGATTACACTTGAGACAAATTATTAATGTTACACATTTCGTAATCTCTTGTTTACAGACAAATTATCTGTATAATCTTCCTAATGCAGTGAAGTCTTATTTGAGCAAGCAAAACAAAATAATTTCTAAAAGTAACTAAAAGTAATTTCTGTTATTTTATAGGAGCAGAACTGATTGATGACCCATCAACCCTTGAGGATCTCATCACATACATGTTCATTATTGACATTATTGGCATTGACATTCTGTAGAAAATATTACAGATTCACGCCCCCCAGGTATTGATTTGAATGGCCTTATACATGTGGATGAGTCTGAGAATGTTTTCTGCAGGGTAACATACAATACTACTACCATAGATCAAGCTGTGTCATGCAATAGCATGACTTATGCTTATAGTTCTATTCCAACGTTGATTTCTACCCAGCATTATAGCAAAAAGAAAAGACAAATTTAAAACTAGAAACCTAACAAATATTCTTTCCATACCTCAGCATATTCCTCAAAAGCCAGAGGCATTTTCAGCTAACATGGGTTTACTAAATATAGGTGCACTTACTACCAAAACCTTTGCAATCAATGATTTTATTAGTGAAAAAAATTGGATTTTCTGTTTCTTGTTGAAACCTGGCTGACTTCAGACAGCGAAGCTGTTCTTGTTGAGACTTGTCCCCAAATTATAATTTCTTCCACTCAATTAGACAAGGCAAACGAGGTGGTGGAATTGCCTCCATTCTCTCAAACAAATATAGTTGCACACGAAGTCAACTTTGGTCGCTTCCTTTGAGTATATTGCCCTCACTCTGAAGGCTGACCCAGCTGTACTTCTATTAACCTTATACCGCCCTCCTAAACTATGGACTGGCTTTCTCGACCAGTTTTCTGAACTTATGTAAGCTCATCATCACTAGCTATGATCGGATAATTGTAAATGGCGACTTCAATATTCATGTCAATAAGACAACTGATGCTAAAGCCAGTAAGTTCCTTAATGTGTTGGACAGTTTAGAGCTAAAGCAGCATGTTACAGGACCCACCCACAACCTTGGCAACACCCTCGATCTAGTCATTTCTAGAGGGATAGAAGTCACAGACTTATCAGTAAATGATATAAATATGTCTGATCATCATTGTGTATCTTTTAATATAGTACTACATACTCCAAAAATTCATCCTGAAATTGCAATCAAATGTGACTCTTGGACATTAGAGCAGAACAGCAGTTCATAGCTCTTATAGACTCCATAAATTTAGATATTTTACATCATCCCATTGATCAAATGGTAGAGGCTCTCAATCATGGAATTAGGCTCTGCTTGACAGAGTGGCACCCTTAAAGACTAAAAAAAAGCCCTGTAGCAAACTGACACCTTGGATGAACGAAAATATCCATGATCTAAAAAGATCATGTAGGAAAGCTGAGAGAACATGGAGAAAACTAAGTTACAGGTTCACCGTGCCATTCTAAAAGAAAAAATTGCAAATTATAATAGAGCTATTGAATGAGAGGAGGAACCACTTCTCTAAGGTAATTGCTGAAAACAGTGGAAACTCTAGGGTGTTGTTCTCTACCATTGATAGGCTATTGCATCAAACACCTTTTGATACACTCAGTCAGGCATCCTCTCTAAGATGCGAAGAATTTGCAGACTTCTTCAAAAACAAAGTCATTTCTATAAGGGAGGCTATTGGTAACACAAGTAATATGTTTGATAGTACACCCAAAAACAGCCCCCCAAAATTAAGGTCCTTTAGCACTATTACTCAATCTGAGCTTGGTAAAATTATAACTCAAACTGGCTCCTCAACATGTGTTTTAGATCCAATCCCTACTACATTCCTCAAAAAAGTATATGATAGCTTAGCTCCCTTTTTTCTCAAGGTAATAAATACCTCATTAGAAACAGGTATATTTCCAACTGCTTTTAAAACCGCTGTTGTGAAACCTTTACTTAATAAGTCAAATCTTGACCATACCAATCTGAGCAACTACAGGCCTATATCAAATCTATCGTTTTTGAGCAAAGTACTTGAAAAAGTTATTTGTAATCAGTTAAATACCTTCCTCAATGAAAACAGTATCCTTGAAAAATTCCAATCAGGTTTTAGATCAAATCACAGCACAGAAACGGCTCTAGTAAAAATAGTCAATGATCTCAGACTAGCTACCGACTCAAACAAAGTCTCAATCCTTATTCTTCTGGATTTGAGTGCGGCATTTGACACCATTGATCATAGCATCCTAATTCACTGCCTTGCGAAGTGGGTGGGTCTCTCTGATCATGCTCTAAACTGGTTTCAAACCTACATTACTGGCAGAGATTTTTATATCAGTCTAGGAGATCATGTATCTGAAAAACATGACTTGCCTTTTGGTGTGGCCCAGGGGAGCTGCCTTGGTCCCCTGCTATTTTCTCTATATATGCTTCCATTGGGAAACGTCATAAGTCAGCATAATGTAAACTTCCACAGCTACGCAGATGATACCCAATTGTATATTTCTGTGGAGCCAACTAACCCAGATGGCCTTTGCTCCCTCACTGCATGCCTAACCTCCATTAATCAGTGGATGAGCAAAAACGTTTTGAAACTAAATGATGACAAAACAGAGGTACTTCTGGTTGGACCAAAACTTAAGCTAGATATTATTCTTAGTAATCTGGGGAACTTGGCACACCAGGTCAAACCAAAAGTAACAAGCCTCGGTGTCATCTTAGATGCAGAGTTAAGTTTTAAGCCCCCATATCAGTAAAGTTACTCAGACAGCCTATTTCCACTTGAGAAACATTGCCAAAGTGCGGCCCTTTTTAACTCAACAAGATGCAGAAAAACTAATTCACGCCTTTATTACTAGCAGGTTAGACTACTGCAATGCACTTTTCACTGGTCTTCCCAAAAAACATCTAAAGAAATTGGCACTCATACAGAACTCTCTGGGCTAGACTTTTAACTAAGACTAAGAAGAGAGAACACATCACCCCTGTGTTGGCTGAACTGCACTGGCTCCTATTTCCTATAGAATTGATTTTAAGGTTATGATAATTACTTACAAAGCTCTGAATGGCATAGCACCTTCATATATCTCTGAGCTTTTAATATCTTATCAACCACAAAGGAAACTTAGATCATCCAATTCTAATCTTTTAATCATTACCCAAAGTGCTCCACAAACAAAGTGGAGAAGCTGCGTTTATCCATTATGCCCCCAAACTATGGAACACCCTGCCTCTGTACATCAAGCAGGCGAAGTTCAGTAAATATTTTTAAAAAGATCTGAAAACATACCTGTACAGGAAAGCTTTTAGTTAACTCATCTTATCCTGTAGACTACATTTTCAGATTATTCTACATCTGCTACTATTGGAGGGCTTAGCCAGCCAGAAGCAGATGGGCTCCCCTATTAAGTCAGGTTCTGCTCAAGGTTTCTTCCTGGAATATGGGAGTTTTTCCTTGCCACAGTTGCCATATATGGCGTGCTTGTGGGGGTAAGAGGGTTAAGGCTGCCAGTCTTATGGCGCCATTTTCTATATTTTTGATATGTTGCTGAGTAGATCATAAACAGCAAAGAAAAGTGATTGATAATGACTGACTGACTATTATTGTGTTACATGCTTCAAATGTAAAGCACTTTGAGCTGCATTCTGTGTATGAAAGGTGCTATACAAATAAAGCTTATTATTATTATTATTATTATTATTATTATTATTATTATTAAATCAATATTTATTATTAAATGTATTTATTTTAACCCTTAATCTCGTGTTGGTATTATATCACTATTAAGATTACATGTCCAGGGCAGATTAATTTCTAAATTACTGTACTAACTATAAAGGTGACCAAAATATCAAGATGAGTGTTCTGCTGAAATAAGCAGTCAGTTTAAGGTTAGAACATTGACATAGTGTTGGCAAGGTGTAATTTTTGGGGTGGCATAGTGTTTTCCTATAGGTATGCTATTTAAGTTGGCATATGGTTGAGTTGGGGTTGGCAAAAGGTCGGCTGTCGGTCTATGAAATGGTTGGCCCAACGTTAGAAAGGTAGGTTTTTGGTTGGCATAGCGTTAGTAAGGTGTATTTTGGGTTGGCTGGGTAGGCTTTTTAAGTTGGCATATGGTTGGGTTAGGGTTGGCCAAAGGTCTGCTGATGGTCTAATTAAATGGTTGGGCCAACGTTGGGCCACCGGACAAAATGACGTTGGGCCACCGTCAGCAGCCAACGTTGGGCCAACACAACCACTGACCTTGGGCCAATGCTGAATGGGTCAGAATGCTACCTGGGATACGATTTTCTAGTCAACGGGAAATGCTTTTATTTTGACAAGCGTGTTGCTTGGATACCAGAATTCGTTTATTTTACGTTCTACTCGATAACGTTACACTTGAATGAATAGACTTTGAATCAAAACCTTTTACTTCTTGACACCTATCTATCGTGAATCATTTTTAATTCAATCATTAGTCGTTTTACTATTTCTACTTTGTCCTTAATCTTCCCTCATTGTTTTCACGTCTTTATCCACTTCTTTTGAACGCCGGTGATTATCTGCTAGCAAAGATAAGGCTAGCGAGTGATTAGCATCGCGTAGCAGCAATTGCATTAGAATGGGGCTAGCATGTAGCATGCTAGGATAACTTTGAGCTAATTGAATGATATAAAAAACCAATCGGAGATTTACGTTTACTGTACTGCTTTGAACTGTACTTTACTGTACTGTAATGTTAGTGTTTTAATATTAATATGATATGTGAATGTTATTGAATATGACAAGTGTACAGTGGTGTCAATCTAACAGCTTGACACTGAATATCAATAAAACCAAGGAAATGGTAGTGGATTACAGAAGGCAGCAGCAGAACTACAGTTACACCCCACTAATGATCAGCGGGCAACCTGTAGAGAGAGTCACAAGTTTTAAATACCTTGGTGTCCACATTACTGAAGACTTAACATGGACTGTTAACACTCAATATGTTCTGAAGAAGTCCAGACAATCGACTCTACTTCCTTAGTCAGCTAAGGAAATTCAAAGTTTCTACATCCATCATGAAGGCCTTCTACACTTCAGCGGTTGAGAGTGTTCTAACTGGTAGCATCATCACCTGGTATGGGAACTCCACAGTTAGAGATTGTAGTACTCTGCAGAGAGTAGTGCGCTCAGCTGAACGTACTATAAGAACTCAACTCCCTGCTCTACAAGATATCTATTCCAGAAGAGTACTCCTAAGAGCCCAAAAGATTCTGAAGGACTCTTCTCATCCTAACAATGGATTATTCCTACCGCTGAAATCAAGAAGACGCCTATGTAGTCACAAAGCCAGAACTGAGAGACTCAGGAGAAGTTTTTATCCCCAGGCCATCCGAACTCTGAACTCACACTATACTGACTTTGCACACATTCACTCCTCAGCACTCTCAAACATTTCCCAACTCTGAACTCACACTATACTGACTTTGCACTCATTCACTCCTCAGCACTCATGACCCCCCACACACCCACACACCCCCACACACACCTACAAGACTTTTAGCACTTTTACATCCCTCTCCCTATGCTACAGACCTTTTTATTTATTTTGTTATTTCATCACACGTCAAAACACACACACACACACATATCTGACTTTCTCCAACTTTTGCACACTTTTTATTTATTATTTTTGATTTCTCCTCCATCTACCCATGTCCTTGATTGCCTAGCCTTTCTGCCCCCCACCCCACCCCCATCCCCAACACACACACTTACATCATCACTGTCATCACTTCACATACATACAGCACTCCTCTACATACTTGCTGCACACTGCCCCCCCCCCCCACATACACAGCACATTGTCTTCAGGATCTTCTCCAACACACATCCTCTACATACTTGCAGCACACTGCCCCCACCTACCCACACACACACACTACACACACACACACACAGTCACTGCTCCACTCCGCCCACACACACATCTTCACTGTCATCACTCACATACATTACATACAGTACTCTGCTTGCAATAGTAAGTCCCTGACCCCCAACACACACACTTACATCATCACTGTCATCACTTCACATACATACAGCACACTGCTTGCTACAGTAAGCCTCCTCTACATACTTGCTGCACACTGCCCCCACATACACAGCACATTGTCTTCAGGATCTTCTCCAACACACATCCTCTACATACTTACAGCACACTGCCCCTACCTACCCACCTACACACTACACACACACACACACAGTCACTACACACACACACATAGTCACTGCTCCACCCCTCCCGCCCACACACACATCTTTACTGTCATCACTCACATACATTACATACAGTACTCTGCTTGCAATAGTAAGTCCCTGCCCCTACATACACAGCACATTATTTCATCAGGAAGCTTCTCCAACACACATCCCCAACATACTTACAGCACACTGCCCCCAATACACAGCACATTGTCTCATGAGGAAGCTTCTCCAACACACATATTGCACACTGCCCTCTCCCCCACATACACAGCACACTATCCCATCTCCCCTGTCATCCCCCAACACACACACCAAGACCCTGGCAGTTGGGTTAGCCCCTTGAGCCGTGGATCTGCCCAAGGTTTCTTCCTTGGTAAGGGAGTTTTCCTTGCCCCTGTTGCTCTTGGGTGCTCCTTGTTGGTGCCCCCCACCCAATCCCAATCCTCCCCCACCTTTTTTATGCAGCCCTTGCCACTTAATCTACTAAACCCCTCTTCTACTGCACTTTTTTACCCCACTTTTTTTACCACCACTTTTTTAGAGCTCTGTTCTAGAATCTTTGATATGCAGTAACGGACTCCCCAGAGAAGACGTTAGTTTGGCATGTTCTAAGACACGAGCTAGTAGCCTGTGTGTGTGAGATGAAAGTGGAACCCTTTCTCTCATGGTTGGTGACCGAAAACGTTGGCTATGTTGTGCCTCTCTTAATTGAAATGTTGTTTTCTGTAGCCCACACTACTAAATTTGGAGGCAGTAACCTCCCAGATAGCAAACATACACTGGGACGGAACTGGGCCACACCTACCACAACGTCCGGCACGGATCTGCATAATGGACCTGATCCGGCGTCCAAACGCACATCGGTCCAAAATTGGTCTGGATCCGTTTGACGGATCTGGTACCAATAAGGGCTAAGACTGGCCCAGTTCCGTATGGTAGTCTGTGTTACTGACGTGTTCCAGATCTGTTTATCATATGCAATACGGGTCCGCTTATTGTGTGTGGTACGGACCCGTTTATCAGACATCAGCCGGCTTTATTTGACATGTGAAATGTGATTGGTAATTAGGGCTAAATTATCCTGAAAAATCTGTTTGCTACACATTTGCTAACAGGTTCGTTATAGGTTCACCCAGGCTAAAGTTCGTAACGTTTTCCCAACAGCTCAACTGATAAACATAAGCTAGGCTACAAACACAAGGGGGGTAAAAAAAACTTTACACATAAGTGTCTTATTATTTTTTTTATTCAACAACCTGGCTGTAGAAGTGCAATCCCAGACAAAGTTTAAGTCGTGTTAATTCCACTGTTCCCATCGATATTCAGGCTGTCTTCATCAGTCATCTCCATGGTCAATCTGAAACAACAAAAAAAAAAAAAATAAACATGAGCCATTTATTCCTTTTGAAAATAGGTTAAGTCACAATTACACTCGTTTTTTTATCATCAGTGATCCTGTTGGCGTTAGCTGTTACCAAAATAGGCTAGTTATTGTGATGGCTGTTTTGCTCAAGCTAAGCTAGTAGCCTAGCCTATATTGCTGGAAAATAATAGTATAACCTTACAGTAAAGTTATCAATCGCCATTTTGCTTATTGTTGTCTCTGAATAAACCAACAGAGATAAAAGCAGAAAAGCAGAGCCTACCTTGAAAAGTTGGGCTGTCCTAGTCCAGGCTGGCAAATCATGTCAAAAGATTGACAGTGAGCAAACCAAAGATCCTTGATTAACGTTACTGCTTGGACTTCTGCATGCGTGGCAAGAATATGGGGTTGTCTCATAGCACTGTTTGATCTGACACAAACAACAATTGACTACTTTTACCACTGCTAGGTAATAATAAAAATAATGAAACGAGCATATGATCAATATTGAGCCAACTATATCTTCTTTTCCAGCCTTACTGTAGAAATGAAGTGGCCATGGGAACATAGTGCACCCCCATGGTTTCTAAATTTGTGCCATTCCAAAATACCTTTTTTTTCTTTAGCAGCCAGTTGACAATGAAGTAGGGAAAGGTCAATTTAGCAGAATCAGCACCTTAATTAATATCATTACCACCTGGGTCTGCTGTGAACAAATGGTCCTTCGGCTCATATCCATTATCACAGGTTTGGGCCAAATCGATTGTTTTGTATTTTAAACGCATCTCCTGACTTCCAGTTGAGTTGCGGAAATTGGACCTGGGACAAATCTGTAAACCGGTGATAAAACAGCATTGCCAGCAGAGCTGAAACCTGTATCAGGAGCAGACCTGGCCCACAGTCAGATACCGTATGTCCGCTACAGGCGGATCTAATGGCTTTTATGCGGATCCGGCCCAAAGGAAATTGCTATCTGGGCTGTTATTCTCTCTCCTGCCAACAAAAATGTGTTACGTTCCAAGTAGCAGTGCGTAATTCTGCTTCATAAAGTTGAACAAATACATTTGGTCATATAAATAGCCAGTTTATGGTCTACAGTGTAGTTGGTAAGTTATGGTAGGCCAACTTGGAGTGAATATAGAGGGGAATTCTTTGTCTAGATGAGTAGCCTGGCAGGTAAGACGAGGCATAACCTACGGCCGAACACTGCAAGCGCTAATGAATCGTGCTCTCACGACAACCACGTCATTAACTTAAATAGGCCTAGGTTAACATCACTCTGAGTTCGCATTCAAGCAAGCAAAACGATGATTTGAATACATCTGTTTCACGGGACAATATTAAAACGGCAAGACAGCGGGGAAACGTTAAAATGATAAACCCGGAAAAAGTTGTCATGTTAGGTATTTTTCGGTCCCTGTGATTATTTGTTAAATTGTGCAAACGGCCTTTTCAAGTCATTTGAGAAGGAAAGAGTGTGGCAAGCTCCCAAATTGACGCTCATCTGAGAAATTGAGTTTTGGATAATGTTCAGCTTCGGCGGCTAGAGACGAGTCCATAGCAACAAGTTCATGTGTTGAATTTGTTATTACCCAGTGTGCTTTGTTGAATGGTCTCAATGCTTTATTGTTTTATTTCATGTGAATACTTACTAGAGGAGTAACTTTTCAAGTAGGCTAATGCAGTTGCAGTGTGCATTTCGTTTCCATGCTTATTGTGTTTCCACAACAATGTTAGTGAGTAAATCTACTGAAATGGCCACCATCTTGGTGAAGTGTGATGTGTAAGATCAGAAAGCAGAGGTTGGTTTTAAGGCGGTAGCATATGTTGATGTGTTTTCTTAGCGCGTAAGCGCGTGGGTGGAAGACATCGACAATTAGCTGGGGAGGGTCATATAATTTTTAAAATGCTGCTGGAGGGTCGTTGAAAATTAAATAGCAGGCAAGGAAGGGTCATGCAACTTTTGATCGAAGCACTCAAAATCCCTCCGGTGATCCCGTTTATAAATAACGAACGATCCCTAAACTTTTGTTTTCCTTTCCTGGAGAGCGCACCTGCAAAGTGGTTCTGTGAATGTGTGTGTCTCTGTATGGGGTTACATTTGGTTCAAGTCAGAAGTTGGTCCGTCCGGTCCCGTATTCACGCAGCTCCATTATTAGATTAATGTTATCAGACAGCGCTGTAAAATGTGCGCAGGAATTTCTCGCATTATGATGGCTAGAATTGTGGAACTTGAATAAATCATGCGCTACACCCGCAATCCCGCGCTGAAATGTAGGCCTTGTGACGTTGGCGAACATTGGATGACTGTGTTTTTATTTTTCCTGTTATTCTCGGGATCTACTGGGAAAGTCCCAAAGATCTACAGGTCGATCGCGATCGACGGGTTGGTGACCCCTGAACTAGACCTATGAGTTCACTCTAAGGGCTGTATTTTGCACACCAGCGCATGGCGTAAAACACATTTTCCACCCGCGCAAAGTTTAATTCGGTATTTTGCACGTTAATTTTTTAAACATTGCGCCCAGGGGTGTGGCAATTAACAACCTAGGGAGGGGCCTGGCGCGTTGTCTAAAAATCTCTATCGTACTCCACCTAAACCTGGTCAGAAGTCAATGGCGAGTTGTTCATATGCTATTTTAAGAGCGCATGTCATATCATTCATGAACGCACACTAGCGCACTTCCATGCAAAGCATTACAAATTGCACGATTACAATGGGAAATATAATTAGAATAAAGATATTACGAAATACTGTACATCTCATGATGAGCAGTTATTCACCATCATTTGCAAATTGGTAATGACGGTTAAAAGTGAGGGAAGGGAAGAGGCGAGAGACACGTATGGAGCACAGCTGAAGGCGCACGGTCACGAGATATAAGCAACTCCTCTGCAGGATAAATGTTGTTTTATTCAGTCATTTGAGCAATATTAGGGTAAGTGTTGCTTTTTCCAGCCTATGTTTTCGATGGTAACCCATTGTCAGTCAATAGTGAAAGTAACTGCATATAACTGTCTTCGTGGACTGACACCTTGGTGAAGTTAGTTTCACTTTGCCAATGAGTTCAAATAATAGACGAGTGCAAATGCATGAAGGCTATGCTAGGTTTTAGTAAAGAATGGTTTAAGAATGACTATTTCACATACGGTCCCCATAAGCAGCCTCCTTCAAATGTGCGTTGAATGCCAAAATACCGATGCATTTATTTGACATATCGCTTTCGCCGTTAAAGGAATGACAAATGTCATTCTCATTGGTTTAAATGATGTTCGCCCAAACACACCCATATGACTGATCAAAAAACCTAGGAACACCTTGTTGCGCCATGCGCTCCACGTTTGATAACAAAACCCCTCCCAATGTGAACTGGACATCCTACTAAATTTGAATAGACTTATGACGAGTGACGATGCACTTTAGAAAGTCATGATAGGGCCCTAAACCATGATTGACAACGTTGGGGTCATATGTGGAGTTTGTGACCTGTAAGAAAAGGCTTCAAACTACTAGGCCTATCTATCAAAGAGGAGGAACGTGAGTCTGTGAAGAGAGTATCCATCAAGAAGCAGCTTGAGGTGGACATGGATTAGGCCTAGTGAGTTAAAATGAACAATACAGTTTGAGTGTTTGCAGTTTGTAGCTCTTCGGATTACCTGAAGGGATTTTACTTTGTCGAGAAATTTGCTTACTAGTTGAAATCAGCTAGGCCTACAATATTAGTGATGGTCAAGGAATTGAGGTCAAGGAATCTTACACCCAGTCAGTGGCAGATTTTACGGAAGGCTCAGTATCACGTAATTACGTAAAAAGTTTCTTGTTATAACAATATCTTTTTCATGTTTTAACAAGATATTTATCACGTTATTACATGAAATTATCACGTTATTTCAAGATAATGATATTTTCACGTTATAACGTGTATATAACGTTATAACGTGAACTAAATGTCTTTTTGGCACTAATTAATTATTTCTTACATCACTTAAATGTTAAATGTTTATTTACAAACTATATGCAAATAATTATAAAAGTTAATGACATATTATTATTTATCTAGCTTTTCTAATTTTCAAGAATTTATGGAATTTATGGTTTATGGCTTTATGGTCTTGTGGGGTGTATAAGGCACCCTACTGCCAGTGGTTGGTTGTGTGAGGGTTTAGCACCTCTTCTTCCACTTCATCCTTATTGGATACCTTTGTGGTTGGCTGTCCTGTAATTGGTGACCCTCTGTCTAGTGTTTGAAAGTAGTGTACTCTTTGCCTTTGGAGTACTATTTGGTTGCTGCTTTCGAATTTGGTAAAAATTCAGGTGGGAGTGGGTGTACCAGAGTTAGAAATGTAGTTTAGTGTTTGTATGTGATTTTTCGCCCGTTAATTAAGCAGCTTTATTGAGATTGGTGTTTTGGAGCCCCCTTTGGAGAAAGCGGTATACTGCAGCTCTGCTGCGTTTGTCCTGTATTGTTGCAATAGCCGATCAAGCGGTATGCTTTGCATTGGGTAGGTTGACTATATAAAGCACTCCCCACTTTGTTTAATTTTTGTAACTGTAAAATGTTGTTTAAGTTGAAAGCCGATATACCACCTGTATTGTTATCATTATTAATTAAATATTAGTTGTTTGCACAAAATTGCACTATTGTTAGGATTTGGGTGCAATTCTAGCAACTTAGAGAACGTTTATTAATGTTTTCATTATGACCAAGAGTTCATACACACTGAGTCTTACAGTAGGCCTACGTGACTAGCTGTAAACTCCGCTAGCAACTTTCCATGTGTAATAGGTTGAAATGGAGTGCCTGTGCCTTTAAGCCAACCCACCACATCGGTGCCACACCGGATGCCGGATGGGTAGTAATTATCAAAGAGGCTGATGCTTGCTTTATAAGTGTGGTGTCAGACATGGCCTGGGAAGCGGCAGGACTAGGTTGGGATTGTTTGTCTGTCTCTAGTTTTGTGCCCTCGTTTGCTCCTTCTCATTCTGTGCTCCTGTGGTTAGCAGCTCGTGGATATCCGTGGTCTTCTGCAGAAGGTATGTCCGGTTTCATTGAATGCGATTTGATTGTATTATGTGATCACGCGACGTGATGCCATTAGCAGTAGGCCTAATCTAGGCGAGCCTACTGTGCGTGCTGGCACAGGCTTCTTACAGTAACCCTCCGCTTGTGTGTGCATGCGGGCCTGTGCATGTGTTATTTGTATGGTTTTATTTCTGTCTTTGTCTGTGGGAAAAGGTCAAGCGGCGTCATTGGCATTGTGTTTAGTTTGTTTTATTTCTTTGTTATCTTGTCCATTATATGTCTCACCAGTGGCAAGTGTCGTCTATTGCATGGGCATGTGTCTGTATTTGTCACAAAGTCTGCTGTGAGTGGTTAAGGCGCTTTTGTGGTGCCCCTGTTGGGTTTTGGTTCTGTTGCAGTTGTGCATGCTGTGTTTACTCTAACTGTAAGCACTTACACCTTTGTTTCACTGCCCCTCAGGCGGTGAGAGTGTCTGTTGGCTCCTCATGACTTAGACGGTTTCTTGACCCATTGGTGTGATTGTGTCTTTCATTGTTTCTTTTTTTTTTTGTTACGAAGTTGGGGCTTTACTGCAGGGAGGCTTGTCACCTTGTGGTGGGTGTCTATTTTCATGTGTGTGTGTTTTACTGTGTGTGCATTCCCAGTGTAGCGTGCACCTGGGTGGTTGTGGTGTATCAGAGTTCCGCGTGTGGTCCTGTTGACCCCAGTCCAGATAGCCTGCCTCCCCTGGGTAAGCCCCACTCCATGTGTTTAAGTATTTGTTGTGTCCTGTCTATGGGAGTATCCCTAATGTGAATTGTTCTGTCTTGTTCAAAATAAAATGACCGTATGCCATTCTCTTGATGTGTTCTTGAAATACAATAAAAACACGTAATTATTGGTTTATAGAATTCTGTCTCTGTCTCATAATTACCTTGAACCTGTGTGTCTACAAATCTGATAGCTAGGAAGTGTGTGCCCAGGCTGCATTTAAGCACACCACCTCACCATTTAATTCCTAGGGGAGCATAACTCCTCTAGGTGGCGTAGTCGACAACTAAAATCTGAAACTCTACTCCCGCTTCGCTACACATGCATTTAGTGTAGTTTAGCTTAGTGTGCAACTGTGCATGGAAAGTGCAATTCAGTCTAGCAGGAAATGAATGTACATATAGTTTAGCATGTTTATGCATTACCTCTGTATGGTCTACGTCTGTGAGTGTTTAGTGAGTCTCAGAATATTAATTAACTGTCGTTCTGTGCACCTGAACATTCCATGTCGCATGTCTCCCTTGCTAGTAGGGCTGACAGTGATGGTATAGGAATGATGCATGTAATATAGCCCATTCAACTACTTCTTTTTTATTTTGCTTGTGCAGATGCTGTTTTATGTAAGCCAGTGCCTGAAGGCATGTTTTGTTTGAACTTTTCCTAAAGGAATAAATGTGATAAGCCAGTTTTGGTCTCAGTCCCTTCACCGTCTGACTAATAGTTATATATTACTAATATATTAATAAAGCTTAACCAACTTTATTATAAGGGTCCCCATACTGATAGTTATACTACTAATATATTAATTAAAGCAACCAACTTTATTATAAGGGGCCCCACGCTTATAGCTATATACTACTAATATATTAATTAAGCAACCAACTTTATTGCAAGTGGTTCGGCGCCCGACAAGAGTGGCAGCATGTCAAGGTAGCTCCGTGTTTTTTTTCTTGAATTTCCCCTTGAGGGATCAATAAAAGTATTCTATCAATTGTAAGGGTCCTATGGGGAGTGGTTCATATTGGGATAGTCAGAAGCACAGTTTAATAACAATTATAGTTAAATAATAACTAGATGTACCGCATAGCGGTACAAAATATGACCGCCGCTCAGTCCTGTACATCCGTTCCGCGAAAATAAATCACACTTCAATTTGTCTCCATATTTTACTCCATCCCCCACTCTTGAAACTTTTGTGTATGCTTGTTTGGCATGCCTGAGTGTGTGTGTCGCGGCTGCACAGAAAGTAGCCTACTGGTGCTGAAAAGGTGAATAGATCATTAGAATAGCCAAAGAAGATGTAGCATTGTTATAAAACCTTTAAAATCTCTAAACAATCACAAGTAGGGCAGTTCATCACAGTTCATCCATTGCAACTGGATTGATGAAAGGTCACTTACACCTGTAGGCTACATTGTATTTGGGAAAAGCAAAAGGTATCAGCATAATGTTATTTATTTATTTATTTTTATTTATTTTTTATGTATTTTTAAACAAAAACATCTCTGTCAGTTCCATGCCGTTTTCAACAGCTATCAAAAACAAAGGTCATTTTTGGATGGATGTTTGATGAATGATGAATGTTTCTTCTTCTACATAAGATTTTAGTCATCTTTAGTTCATGTAATACTTTATTGTCAATGCACAAATTAAGTAACAGTAGTCTGAAACGTTATTGTTAATGCACAAATTAAGTAACAGTAGCCTAGTCTGAAACGAAATGCTGTTTTACATTTAACCAGTTACCGTTTTGTTTTTCAAATAACTGACATGTCCAAATGGGCCTTGATGAAATGCGTCGCTAGACTGTTCATACACATTTTAACGGGCCAAAGTTGAAGAGCTTTTGTCCGTTATTGTTAGTGCAAATATAGGCTGATTCATGTTCCCTTGCATTGTTTAACTGAGGTCCATGGCTAGTCTGGCTTTCATCAGACCAAGCTCAATCTTTTAAGAAATCAAAAAATAAATAGCGGGCAGATCAGGCTGGGTTCACCCAGCCTAGTCCCCTAAGCACCGATATTGTTTAATTTTCGATTGAGATATACTGCGCTCTGGCTATTCTAAATGCAAAAAAATGCATCAGGGAGTTATGACAAAGCGGTAACTAACAAACTAGATCTAATAGAAAGCTGTTAGCTTCCCTAAGCTACAGGTAGGATTATAAGGAAGGCCTATTTACAACATAAATTGTCAATAGGCTATGCTGGCGACACAAATAAAATCTCCTTTGGAAACCAATGGCTTCGCCTTACAGTATCAAAGCGGGACTTAAACTGTCATATCGTGGCGAAAAGTTGTAATAACATTCACGCAGCTCCATGAGTCAAGGAAAGCCTTGAATGAAGTAGCCACTTCTAAATGGGACCCACTACACAGTAGCTTAAGGTGTTTTGCTAAAGCAGCCATAATGAAATGAAGGTGTCATTGTTTGGATACTTCACACACACGTGCTTTTTAATTTCACAAGACTACAACTTGGTGCAGTTCTGAACATCTTAACTGAAGATTGGGGCGATTAAAGCAGAATAATATTGCATTTTCATTTTTTACCGGGGGGTGGGGGTGCAAATCACAAATGAGTGATTATGAGCCAGGTTGATGTGGGCCCTTGAGACCAACATACCATAAAAGATTCTTCATCCTCAGTGCCACGGTTCAGGTAGGCCCAGCACGAGGGGGGGTGGTGTGGGGGTGGTGGTGGTGGAAATTTTGAAATTTTTCCGTAAAAGTCTAGTGGGGCTACATACCCACCAAATTTCATGTACCCCGGTGGTTCCGGTGTCGGGTATCAATGACCAAAAATTCAGGGGAGTAGATGGCGGGAAAAATTCTTGAATTGTGTGCATGTGTGCGTGTACAAATTTATGTTTATGTGTGGGTGTGTGTGTGTGTTATTGTGTAATGCGTGCTTGTGTGTTTGCCTGCGTATGTGTGTTTTGCATGCATGCGTACATATGTCTACTGTGTGAGTATGTGTCATCAATTATGATTACTGTAAATGTATGTGTGTGCGTGTGTATCTGTTTATGCACATGTGTGCACATGGAATGGGTTAACATGACCCCTGGAGGCAAACATCACAGGAAAAAATTGGTCATCCTAGGCCCTACAGTTCTCAAGATATTCACAGAGAACTGTGTCTGCCCTACCCTCCTTTCGGGGGGTCCAGTCCAGCGGGGGCTACAGATCAAAGCGAAGAATGGCGGTTCCATGCTATCCATGTGGGGGTACATGCCCACCAAGTTTTGTGTACCCGTATGTACACATAAATTATTTTATTGTAAAGGCCCCCATGAACGAAAGTACACAAAACTTGGCATGCATTCGGAGGGTGTCATAATGATCCTACACTTTTAATTTCGTGCAGTTTTGACCTTGTCAGCCAGAGATATTGTGATGAAAACACCTAATTTTTTGCTTTTTAATTTTTAACTAGGTGGCGCTATACATGAAATAAGTGGTAATGGGATGGGTTGACATGCCCCTTAAGACCAACATACATAAAAGGTGGACCTCCTAGGCCCTACGGTTCTCGAGATATTCACAGAAAACTGTCTCCGGCCACCTACAGGCCAGTTGGTGTATAGTAACATAAATTAATTTATTGTGTGGCCCCCCCATGAACGGAATTCCACAAAACTTGGCGTGCATACAGAGGGTGTCATAATGATCCTACACTTCAATTTCGTGCAGTTTTGACTATGTTAGGTCACAGATACCTTCAATTACAACACCTAATTTTTACTTTTTTGTGTTTAACTAGGTGGCGCTATACATGAAATGAGTGGTTATGGAATAGGTTGACATGGCCCATTGAGATCAACATACAAAAAAAAAATGGTCCTCCTAAACCCTACGGTTTTCGAGATATTCACAGAAAACTGTGTCTGCCCTACCCTCCTTTCGGGGGGTCCAGTCCAGCGGGGGGGCTACAGATCAAAACGAAAAACGACGGTTCCATGCTATCCATGTGGGGTTACATGCCCACCAAGTTTCGTGTACCCCGGTCTTTCAGTGTCCCGGGAATCATTGACGGAAATTTGGGCATGCGAAAAAGAAAATAAATAAATAAATAAATAAATAAATAATAATAAAAAAAATCTGACCAAATCTATATGACCGCCGCTTCGCTGCGCGGCGGTCATAATAAGTCATTAACTTTTCTGTTAACATATAGTTTGTAAATAAACATTTAACATTTAAATGATAAATAACTGTTAATTAGTGCCAAAAATACATTTAGTTAACTATTAACACATGTGTGTAGGGCAATATTAGTTAATAGATTTGTTAAAACATTAACATACAGATTTTATGCAAACAACTAATATTTAATTAATGTTAACTATTAACTTGTGGCAAAAAGATATTTTAGTAACAATTAACAAATATTAACAAAGGGTTAGGTAATTACTAGTTTGCTAGTAATTATCAAAGCCCTTTCTACCTCTTGCGTCAAGTTAACGAAAGTTTTATTTATTGTGTTGATATGAAGCAGAACTATAAGGCTGTGTGAGTAGGCTACTCCCGCACAGAATCTCTCTCTCGGCCATGAGCTCTCGTGGCCTCGTTTCGTTTTGTTATCTTGAAATAACATAACAATAACGTGATAATTTCATGTAAAAACGAGATACATATCTTGTTAAAACATAAAAAAGATATAACAAGAAATGTTTCACGTAATTACATAATACTGAGCCTTTGTTTTTTTTAGTGTGGCAGCAATACGCTTCTGTAAGATTTTGTGCCATGCGCTTCAGTTTTTATTAAGCCTTGTGCCCGGGGGTGTGGCAAAAGTTGTGGTCTGGCTCATGATCCAAAAATCGCTATCTTACACCATCTAAAAATCATTACGATACTGACCAAGAAAAACCTGGTCTATAGCTTAAGACTCATGTAAAGCACAGCTGAAGACGCAAAGTCACGAGATGTAAGCAGCCCTTAGCAAGCAGTCCCAAACAACTTCACTGCATGTTAAATAGCCTTAGGACTTTTATTTAGTCATTCAAACATTATTGGGGTAAGGGTTGCTTTTTTCAGGCTATGTTTATGATTGTAACCCCTAGTTAATCAATAGTGAAAGTGAATAACTGTGTAGAACTGCCTATTAGACCACAGTGATGATAGTTTCACTTTGCCTTTGAGTTCAAATAATAGGTGAGTGCAGAATGCATGTAGTCACAAACAGGTTTCAGTAAGCAAGGTTTAGTGGAATCGCTGTGTTCTACTGTATACATCGCCTTGCAAGCAGACTCCTTCTTCTGATTGCCAAGTAGAGCCCCCTGTTTCAAATAACTAACATCAGTTTAGAGGATTAATTTTGGCATTAAAAAATGGAAAGCTCTGGCCTTGCTCTCAGTCAGGAATTGATACAGGTAATCTATCTTCCTCAGCAAGATTTGGCTATTTGCCAGAAAGTGGCAACAATGTTAATGTGAGTGGTGAAGTGAGATACTATTTAAGTGCCATAGCAGCATAAATAACTGAGAGGAAAATCTATAAATACATGTAGAGTAAGCTATTTACCCTAATGAGTGCCATAGCACATAAACAGCTGATATGAAAATCTATAAATAATGTACAGTATAACATTTACCCTAATGTAAAGTGAGGGATTATTGAGCTAAAGCTAATTTAACTCATTGAATGCCAAGCTGTTTTCGGGAGCTTTGTCCTAGAGTGCCAGCAATCTAGACCATTGTTGATGATTTTTGTACAGCCACAGCATATTCTGTGTTATAGCTATGAACACATACAATGGCTCGTTTAAAAGGTGAGACTTTAAGCTCTCGGTGGGTGCAAACCGTGTATTTCTACACGCCTCTGTTCCTGAGAAATCCCAAGCTAAACAGTGGCCATCACTGTGGTTTTCATCAAAATCGCTGTTTTTTTCTAGAAATGGAGATATAACGTCTTTCATGAAATATGAAGTGTTGCCTGTTACTTACTTGTGTAAACTTTCCGGGAAGTGATCAGCGAGACCTGGCGAGACTGCCACCTAGTGATAGACCCACGAAAATGGCCTGGTTTTGACCTGACGTGAATGCGTCACTTATTCAACCCAAAGCGGCAACCGAGTTATGCTAACATGTCCAGATAAAATGTCCAGATTGTGCGTTTTCATGAGTTTTCGATCGTCATATATTTCATTTCCATGAATCACAGAGTTCCCAAAATCACATATAAGGTGTGTTAGAGTATTTAGTTTCGTAATTTAAAAAAAAAAAGCTAAAAACGAAATATTACGTTTTTGGCACTCAACGCATGGGAAGGAAAACGTTTTTGGCATTCAATGAGTTAATAGTTTTGCCAAAGTCTTTAATATAAGATCATTTCATGATTATTAGTATTTATGCCCACAGATCCCCACCACTCCATGCCCACTCACACTTTTTGCAGACACATAGGACTTGAAACAGCTCAGTGAATTGCCTTGTCGTTGACACTGATAGGAAGAAGAATGTTAACGGCTGTTAACACCTAGTCAGACAGAGCAAAACCTTCAGTTAGACTGCTGATGTAAATACACCCTCATACTTGTTTTCAGCTTAACCCTCAAAGTGTGAACTCACTACTGGGATAACAGTTGAGTCATATAGTATGGTCAACTGGCTTTACATGTAAAAAAAATAAATGTGGCCTGATGATACTCTTTTGCCCTTTTTCAAATGACACTCTACAGTCTACACCCTCTGCCTATCCACTTCCACTATGATTATGCATTGATGTGCAATGTCCAGCACATTAGTGTAATCCCAAAGCAGTAAGCAAAGAGTCCTTTTCCAAACTGGCTCTTCCCCACTCTGATTCAGAGTATAATTTCTTGTAGTCACACTAATCATAGGATATTGCATACACTGGGATACGGTCATCATATCAGCAACAACTATACTTATATGGGTGGGTATGCTTCAGAAAACTTCATTGCAACTGATAGGCCTACTTTCAATATACCCTACCAGTCAAAAGTTTGGAGACACTTAGAAATATCCATTCCGCTCAATTATAGACAGAATACAAGCTGAGATCAGTTGTATTGTTTTATTACCCAGTGCAGCAGTTTTCAGATTACATTATGTGCTTACATAATAATTGCAAAAAGTTAGACAGTAAGTTAGACATTCGAAAGGCCAGCGAAAGTTTCTGACAAAGTACAAAGAAGCAAAACTGGTGCTTTGAATGCTTCTCTTACTGACAAATTTAACCACAATTTGATTACACAGGTCTGCTTTTAAAAGGCGGATGTATTTCACCCCAAAACATTTCACAGGCAGTTTGTACATACAGAGGAATACACAATGAGGTGCATTTTACGCTTCTCCTCCCATCTTTTTACATGAAACTCAGGCCCTGTTTAGATGACAACGAAAACGATGAAACCGGTGATGTTTTTCTGTTTTTCAAACGGAGGTTTTATCCCCTCGCAAACAGAGTTTTTAAAAAAACTCCAGGCTGATCGTTTTTTTGGGAAAACTCTGTTCATATGCGTCTAAACAGGTACAAACGGAGATTCGTGTGACGAGGCAGAGATTTTTACCCAATGTATTATGCATGGACAGCATAATAATGAGGAGGGTGGGACATGTCTCATGTCATGTTAGATCACATCCTGAGGGTATAAGCTTTCAGAAAATATATGGTTTATATGATTCAAACAGTTTTGGCACAGGTTTATATGATTGAAACAGTAAATAGCACAGACCCAAAGGTATCAGCCATATACCCGATTTACTCATACCCTTTGTATTATGAACGGGCAGCAAAGTAAAGGGGAGGGTGAGAAAGGTCAAAACCTATGTTAGATCACATCCTGAGGGTATGCTTTCAGAAAATATATGGTTTAGGTGGTTGAATAAGTTTTCCCTAAATGGTACAGGCCAAAAAGGTATTAGCCATATACACTATTTACCAATACCCAATGTATTATGCATGGGCAGCATACTAATGAGAAGGGTGGGACATGTCTCATGTCATGTTAGATCACATCCTGAGGGTCTAAGCTTTCAGAAAATATATGGTTTATATAGTTGAATCAGTTTTCCCTTCATGGCACAAACCAAAATGTAATATGTGTACACTCTCTTCTATGGAGCTAAATTTGTCTCAATAATATTTTTATGCGCAGAGAGGGATCCACAAATATTTCTTGATTTGCATGTGTGTTTTGATATCTACAAATAAAAAAATCATATTTGTAACTTGTATATTGATTTTTACAAATATAGATGTGCATTTGTAAATAAAATGCCATTTGTAAAACCAAAAATTTCATTTGTGAAATGTGATTCTGCATTTGTGGATCACCAGCACACGCATTCTTCGCTTTCCAAAGATTATGGAAATTAAACACCACTTTTCCATCAAAAAGCTTGTTGTAAAAGGCATAACTTGTTAGATTTAAGAACTAGGTTCGCTAGCTCAGATTACAAAGTGTCAGCATATTTGTGGATATCAAAACACGAATGCAAGTCAAGAAATATTTGTGGATGTCGCCATCTACTGGATTGCGATTTCTGTGTGCCGGTGAATTAAAGTAGGCCTATTTACGTGTGGATTTGTGTGACTTTCATGTGAAGAACGTCTCAAAAACACGTAACTTTGGAAAGCGAAGAATGCGTGTGCTGGTGATCCACAAATGCAGAATCACATTTCACAAATAAAATTTTCGGTTTTACAAATGGCATTTCATTTACAAATGCACATCTATATTTGTAAAAATCAATATACAAGTTACAAATATGATTTTTTTTATTTGTAGATATCAAAACACACATGCAAATCAAGTCTTTTTGTGGCAAGTGACCCAGGTGGTAAGTGTGGAAGTGACTTCAAAATGATCGCGTTTATGCATACGTTAACTTACTGAATGGACAAGAATATGGTCCCTGTTTTTTCTACTTGTGACTTTATGGCTTCTAGGCCATAAGTCAATTACGCCTAGTGTTGAGCTCATTTGCATATTTAAAATGGATTTTTCCAAGAAACTTGTAAAAAAATACCTTCCATGTATATTTTCACTGCGAGGTTTGATTGTGATAGGAGTAAAGGAAAAAATAAGCCCATTAGGGTGTATTTTGGGCATATGCGATTAGTATGTTGCTCATTTGCATATTATCAAATTAATTTTCAAACAAACTTCTAATACAAAATGTTTACTTTTCATGTAGACTTCATTGTGTAAAGTTTTATTGTGGTAGGAGTAAAGGAATAAATTAAGCCTATGCGGGTATATTTAGCCTATATTCGATTAGTGTATAGCTCATTTACATATTCAAATTCATTTTCAAAGAAACTTGTAATACAAAAAAATGTACTTTTCATGGACACTTTCATTGTGTAAAGTTTTATTTTGATAGACGTAAAGGGAGAAAATAGTCCCATAGGGGTGTATTGTTGTCTGGCCTTATACTGGCACACATCTTCGATTGATGAGAATTAAACATATTTCCTCAACTAGGATTTCTTAGGACTTTTAGTATGTTGTTCTGGACACCTCATAGAAATGATCTATGCTGAAAAAAAATATTTTACAATTAGTTCTGTTTTTGGCTCCAAAATGAGTTACTTTGCCTGGACTAATTATGGGAGGTTCAAACTCTCTAGGCTTGTGGAATGCAGAGCAGTATAGATATATTTTAAAAGACACACTTTTTTTCTCTCTCGTTTTCGGAGGTAGCATTTCAAACTATTGCTCTGCTGCCAGCTTGTGCCTCCGCATCGCCCAAAATGCTTGATTGCATTGCATTCTTCAAATTTTTTATTTTTTTTGCTACATTTTCATGTACCACATCAGCATCAGCGTTCATCGAATCTTTTGTAAATTGCTTTACAATTACCGCCGGGCCCTCCTTGTTGGCCGCCTTTGTTATCGCCGGCTGGCCTCAGCTTCGCTGCCATTCACTCCTTCGTCTTCATTAACATTCCCGGTAGAATTCTCAATCTTCTTGGCCTCTATGTGTCCAGTTACATAGTCTCTGTCTGTTCTTGGTCTTGGATTTTATTAAATACATTTCTAAATACATGCGTCTTATAGTCCAGTGCGACTTGTTTACATGTTTTTTTCCTCTTCATGACGCATTTTTGACTGATGCGACTTATAGTCTGGAAAATACGGTAAATCTTTGTTTAGCTTCCTGTGAACCTGTGAGCCACTTACGACTCTGCTGTCATGGAATGTCAGGGAATTTTGTTTTGTTTTAAATTGACTTGCCAAAATACATTAATTCAAATATATCTTCATCCAGAATTGATGTATATCTGGTGTGGCATCCCGAGGGGACATGTCGTGGACGGACGGTACATTCCCGTAGAAGGAGGTCATGGAAGTCCCAAGATGGCCGCCTTTGTAGAAACTACATCTCCCATAATGCAATGGGAGGAGTGCAGGTGTTTGGGATTAATCACCAAGGCAGAATGGAGGTCAACAAAAGGTGTGCTTGGGGGAAGACAAAGGAGCACACGGAGGAAGCCTTGGGAACTCTGCTCCAAGAAAGATACGTTTGTGGACGGGAAAGCTGGAACTTGAGTTTTGGACTTTGGACTTTTGAGTTTGGATTTATCTGGAGGACTTAAAGGAATACACCACCTCTAAGTGAAATTGGGTCACTCCCCGCAGTCCCTAGAGTGTGATGAGTGAGCCAAAGCGTTTTATAGCCGACCCAGCCATTGTCCTAATCTAGAAACGGCCCGGTTAGCTTTAGCTTAGCGTAGTCGCTGTAATCCGGCGATATCACCTAGCATGTCGTTGCAAAACGAGAGCAGATACGAACTGGTGGTGTGAGTGTGGAGTGTGGAAAAAAACTGAGGACTGCAGGATGGATCATTGCTGAGAAGTCGTCGGTAGCAGTGACACAAGTGCGGTCAAGCTCCTCTTCGGGAGCGTTGCCCACCATCGATGGCAGTATTTTATCCCACTCTGCACAGCATAAACCCTCCATTTCAGTCGGCATGGGTTGGCACACTCCACACTCACACCACCAGTTCGTGTTTGCTCTCGTTCTCTCATCCGACTCGCCTTGACTAGTCGCAACGTCCTCTCTTCCCAGATCCAAAGCTCGCAACTCCTATTAAGTGAACTCAGGTTCGAAAAGGTAGGGTCTTGGATCTTGGTAGTCGAAGTCATCATCTTCGTCTATCGTGTAATCTTCCATATTCATCGCCATTAGAACTCTTAGAGAAAGCCCACCTGTTAGTGTCAGCCTAGTAGCAGAGAACTTGGTAGTCACGCTGGTGTATTGCCGGAAGTTGAGGGTTTACAGATGCTGCGTGATGTCTTCATAGCGGTGCTATGCCAGTGCTATGCCCGAAAATAGTTCCAAATCTAAATTGGTCTAGTAAATCCCTTCGTGTCAATTTGCATTGATATTTGTACTCGATGTGAATGTACAGTTTACGAGAAATAATTATAAAAAATCTGAGTTATTTGATTCACTTTTGCAACGACATGCTAGCTGATATCGCCGGATTACAGCGACTACGCTAAGCTAAAGCTAACCGGGCCGTTTCTAGATTAGGACAATGGCTGGGTCGGCTATAAAACGCTTTGGCTCACTCATCCAACTCTAGGGACTGCGGGGAGTGACTCAATTTCACCTAGGGGTGACATATTCCTTTAAATGAATGTCAACACCTTCCTGAGTTACTCTAAAGAGTGAATTATAGCAAAATAAAAGCTCCAATCTTCTGTTAACACAGTTTGTTCTTGTCCTAATATTGCCCACACAGCCTCAGAACTCAGAAAACCCCTCACAACGCTACACAGGTTATTAGCTTTATTGCTTGCTTGAGTAGTTGTGGTTAGCCGAACTTTGCTCATTCAATACCCATCTATTCATCTCCCGCTCTGAAAAAAAGTAAAAGATTCTTGAGCGCTATGCAGCTGTTCTGAAATCTTTGGTCGGTATATTGTACCCTTCATTATAAAGTAGGTCATGGAAATTCAATTTTTTTGTCAGGTTCGCTGAAGTTTACTCAAAATGAAACCTTCCCAGAACATCCTCCAAAGGTTTTAATTTTGTGTAACCTTCAACAAACATTCCAAGAACGCTCTCTTAAAGTTGTTTTATTTAGTCTGGAAACCCATTGTTCATAACCGTTTCCCTCAGACAAGAAAAATGTCAGGCCATTCAGTGATAAGAGGGGAAGATGAAACTTATTGTGATAAACAGAAGCAGCAACACCTGCGCAGTGCCGCTGCTGGCCATTTGGGTGCCCTAAGCAGAACTGCTTTGTGGTGCCCCCCCCCACACACACAAAGTATTTTTGTTTAAACTATGAATTTCTTAAGAAAAATACTAGGCTACTATTAAAATATGACTAGTTTGAAGTACTAGTATAAATGGTGCACTGTCACTTTAAGGGCATTGAGTCTACATAGACCTTTTTGCCAGCTCCATTCAAATATAGACTATGGTTGATAAACAAACAATAGCATTGTTTGTGCTACATTTATAGCACAATATTAACAATGATATGCATAATATTAAGTTGGTATAAACAGCTTGCATTGCTTTGGAAATGGAAGCATAACATGATGCTATCTAGACATTTTCTGTTTGCAATTAGAAGTGAATTACGAGCCTGGTAGCCACCTGTCTGAGTGGAATGCATTTCAATCGACATATCATATGCTTCATGTGGGGCAGCCGTGGCCTACTGGTTAGCGCTTCGGACTTGTAACCGGAAGGTGGCCGGTTCGAACCCCGACCAGTAGGCACGGCTGAAGTGCCCTTGAGCAAGGCACCTAACCCCTCACTGCTCCCCGAGTGCTGCTGTTGTTGCAGGCAGCTCACTGCGCCAGGATTAGTGTTTAAGATCTGTGTATAAGATCTGCAAATAATAACATAACATCATACTGTCCATAGAAACCAATAGAAATGTAAAGTGAGTAAACATGCGTCTATTGTCCATTAGAAATGGACTGATATTTCTCAGGAATGCTACAACAGCTGACACCTGACTACCCATAACCATAGCACTGAATTTTAACAATGAAAGGTGTGCTTTTATCAGGGCAAAAGACACTTTTTGTGAAGGGTGACAAGACTTAAGTGTCAGTTTGACAGTATTCACTTCATGCAGCATTTTGTAATATTTTGTGTTGAATTTGGGGAAACCAATTGTTGTTTCAGTTGTGTTGTGCTTGTGCTATTGAAACGGTTCTGGTTTGTTTGTCTTCTCAAAAAAAAAAAAAAAAAAAAAAAAGGTGACAAGACTTTTGTCAGTGACCTAGCCTAGTGCTGCAGTTAGGCTACTTCGAAATCTCAGAAGAGTCCAGTCACATTTTCAGTGTCAATGTAGGCTACCTGTCTAAATGTAGCAGCAACGTTCAACCAGCATAGTAAACTTAACTTCTGCAATACGGTCTACAGGCCAAACATGCGGGTGGAAAACGAAATCGCCTGAATAGCAAATAGTCCGCCTCTGAGACGGCGGTTGAGGTGACAGAAAGCAGCGCGTTTTATAAAGGTGTTTACAGGCTCCTGTAACAGAAAATGACATATGGGAGGAGCTGTCAGCTTTACACTCGCGGTTCCTCAAATAACTTCATGCAGTGAGCGGAAGATCGGCCACAAGTTCAGAAGTTGTCAGGCTTCGCGCTCATTTACAGGTAAAAAGCTACTTGCATTCCAATTTCAATCGTCATAAAACGTGACTTCCGTAATCAAGCATGTGGTCTTATTTTTCAGTCTTTTCTTTATTGTCGTGAAAACGAAGATCAGTGACCCATCTATCCCAGGAAGGAATCATACTCAACAAACAAGGAGTTAGCCTACTAATCGCGGATCACATGGAAACTCAACCACTTTTGACGGAAAGCATTAACCAGGGCCCTATAGATTATGGCTCGCACTTTGAAGATGGAAACCATGGGTCATTAAACAGTAAGCGACTATGTTGCCCTTATGGCCTTCTATCGTTTTTATAAACGTATGAAACTTTGTAGCCTAGGCTGCATGGCAGAGACTGCGTAAACCTGACCGGAGAGCACTGATAGGTTAAATTAAGTAAACTTGCGCTGTGTCAAGTTTGACATTATTTGCAGACCTATAGCCTAGGCTAGTGGGTTGCTGGTGGGAACGACAGGTGTCTTCTGTCCCTTATATGACTGTAAAACATCAGATGATGGTTGAATTGGCAGATGATAACTTTTCGTTACCAAAATTAGTGGCCAATAGCCACAGACTAAGCTACTTTTAAAAGTGGCAAGAAATTGATGAATGTGTTGCGCTCATACTGTACTTGCCTTGCTTGCTGTTACCCACGCAGATTGGTTCCTGTAGTCAAACTCTATAATAAAAGGGCCCAACTTAAAAGCAGAGATATTCATGTAGTTGTGCCTATGGGTTTTCAGGTGGCCCAAAGTAAAAAGTGTATCAGCCATAGCATTTTTACATTATTTTATTATGTCATTATGACATGGCATATTATCACTTTCATCGTAGGCTACTTGCAAGCTGGTTGTTGTTTGAGTAACGTGGTAGTTTCAAGTCTCTGTTACAAAGATTTCTTCTTTAACTTTAGCAAAACTGTTGCACAACAGCAATGTTAAACCTGGAATGTGGTGAATGCAGGTCTAGGCAACACAGCAACATCAGCTTTTGCATCAGATTGTTTTAAAATGAAAAGAGAGCCACACAAAGAGCTGCTTTGCATTTTTCAGGGCTTAAAATTCATTTTTCAAAATGGGGGGGAATTCCCCCCTTAGGTTATTCATGTAGGGGGGATTTACACAATTTGGGGGTCGATTCTGATACCAAGTCAAGAATTGCGATTTCAATACTTCGATACTTTTTTTAAAAAAGTGTTTGATTTTGGGGCCCCCACCACCCTGACGTCATCAGTAATATATACTGTAGTGGGATCATTCACAACAGTGGACATCCTAGATTCTGCTTGACTCTCTCCACACACACAAACACACACTGAAAATGATAGCTTATGTGATGTGTTTCTATCATATATTTTTGAATTCATATAGAGTGTATTTATTTAATAATGCATTTTTTTTAAAGTATAGCATTTTACTAGTGATTACTAGTAGCTAAACATATTTAGTAATTTGAATGCCTCATATTGACGTTTAACCTATAACACTTAGGCATATCTTTAATGTGGTGTGTAGGTCCAATTGAGTGCACATTGCTGATGAGTAGGTGTAATTGAGTGCCTGTCACTTTAAGAAAATACGTGAGAGTAATTCTATGGAGTAATTAGCCCCCCTTCAACCTGACGGTTTTAGGCTATAGTCGCTAGTGAATAAAAGTTGTGCATAGTGCGGTATGTGTATGCAAATCATTATGTTTTCTATGTCATTAGATACAATAAATGTTCAAAAAACTAACATGTCGAAGACAATCTTTCTGGGATCAAGTGTTGACGTGACCTGAGCTAGCAGGATAGTTACCAAGGAGCTCTTTCCAGATGTAAAAGCTTGCCATGGTAGCGTAGCCTATTTGCGTAAGCGCAAAGTGGTTCTCTCTCTCTCTCCGTGTGTGTGTGCGTCTGCATGAGGCTATGTTCAATTCAACTCGGTAGTTGATCAGTCCGGTCAATAGCACCGCATTCACGCCACTTAATGATTAGGCTATATTAACGTCATCAGACAGGCTGTAAAAGTGTATGCGGGAATTTCTCGCATTATGATGGCTAGAGTTGCGGGACTTGAACAAATTATGCGCAATACCCGCAATCCCGCAGTGAAATTTAAGCCCTGATTTTTAATCAGATTTCTTGCCATGTTTGCGCCAAAGTCATTTTGAACTTTCATTGTAAGTGACACTTGGCAATCAAGGCAGTGATAAATGTATCAGCCAGAATGAGCAGACATCCAATGGAAAACCAAGTTTACCTTCAAAACTTGCATAATATTAGCCTGACGAGCCAGACCCACATTAAAATGTAGGGTCTGTGGCCGGTTGCACAAAGCACCTTAAGTTTTTTCCCTTAAGTATGACCCTTAAAGCTTAAATTCTCCTTAGGTAAGGGATTTACTTAAGGGTGTTGCACAGAATGCCTTAAATTGTTTCCTTAGTTAAGAAAATCGTTAAGGGATTTACTGCATTGAAAGAGATTTTCCGACACGAAAATTCTATAGTTTCCATGGAGACCTCGCTCGCACCTGTGTAGGCTAGGCCTACCTGTAACGGTAACGTTGCCTGCGATAACGTTAGACAAACACTACAAAACTATCAACTCAAAATGGAGGAAAAGAAGGCAAGGAAGCCAAATTGGACAGAGGACGAAAAAGTTATTCTTCTTGAAGAATACAGTAAACGAGAAACTATACTAAAAAGTAAATTTGACCCGACAATAACAGCAAACAAAAAACAAAAATTGGGAAGAAATCACTGCTAAAATTAATGCGAGAAGTACGGTGAAGAGGAGTGTACCAGAAATACAAAAAAAGTTAGAGAATCTAACTGTGATGGCCAAGAAGGAGATGTCCTGCTTTAGGAGGGAGTCCAATGGAACTGGTAAGTTAAGAATAACTTTTAAGATATGTTTTAACTGCAGACTCAAGATAAATCAAGTCAACGGCTAGGCCTAACTTTTCGTTAACTTGGCCCAGTTAGTCTAACGTTAGAACCGTTATTAATTTGTCACTGATGGTCATTGACATTGATATTTCTGTTCTGGTGTCGTTCATAATAACAATTATATTTCCCTCTAACAAACTATTAATCTGTGATTGCTTTCATTATGCTACAAGTTATGAATATTAATTATAAACTAGACTGTACATCATCCGCTGTTAACTTAGCTAGTTAGCTAACTAACGTTAGCATGCGTCCGTTTAACATTGGCCTTGACTGCCTATAACGTAATTCATGTTACCTGATGTTACTAACGAAGTTTATTTCCATACAAATATAATTTTTTAGGTGGTGGATCAGCTCCAAAACCAATTTCAAGCGATGCTGCAATGGTTGCCGACATCATTGGTAGGGACTCACCCACAGTAATGGGGATTGCTGGTGGACAGGAGAGCGGTGTCATAATGGAAAGGTAGATAGCCTGATAATATTCTTTAGTTTGAGCTTAATTAGCCTAATGACATTATCCTATCTTTAATGGCATGATTGTATAGTTAACCATCAAAACCTTCTGCAGTGAGCCAGATAAAGAAACAAGGGGTGAACGCGATGTCCCTGTTGTCCTGCATGAGGTGATCCCTGTGCCAGCCCAAGCGCAAAAAAGACGGAGAGCGGAAAAGTAAGTTATTGATGACACTTTGATGTTTCCATATTCAAATGTTACATATGGTGTTACAATCCTAAACATGGTAGTCTTATAAAATACAGATGTTCTATATAACTGCCTATGCAATTTAGGCAAGGCCTGTCTTATTGCAGCAAAAAGCTGACGTTTAGCCTATGTAACCACCAGACCTAATTAGGCTACTTTTGTTCTTTTCTTTTCATTACAGAAACAACGAAGAAACCTCGGACGACGTATTGGCCCTGCAAAAAGAAGTTTTGCTTCTTCAGAAAAATAAATTACAATTAGAAATAGAAAAATTTGAAATTGAAAAAAATAATTTGACAATGCAAAGTGTTTTGCTGCAGCATAAATTAAGCAAATTGGCTGGGGAATCAATAACATTAACCTTGACTGAAGAATAAGTCCAGTTACACAATCAATAAATCATATATTAATAATTAAATGTGTATCACCATTTTATTCCATGTAATCAAATGAGTTAGACTGACTGTGATTCATAATAGTTATTTATTCATTGTTGTAGCCTAATTTAGCTAAAGAAATTGTTGACCATGGTTTCCCTTACAATGTTCCCACTAAGTTCAACTCCTCCCTCCCCATCCTCTTCGACCTGTTCAATGGCCTCCGGTAGGTCTTCCTCAACTCCTGCGAAGTCCTTTGACAGGTTAAATAACACTGCACATGCAAGAATTATTTTGCATGCCCTGCCCGGTTCCACGCGTAGCTCACCATGTTGACACATTCAATAATTGAACGGGTTTTGCACAGACTGGCGTTGTAGTTCTCCTGTTGTATGGGATTGGAGATGAACATAATGGCATCAGTCACAACTAATTAGGATACATATTTAGGTCAAACTGCCTATCAGGCCTGGCTACAATTTAGACAACTTGCCTGAGGTCTGTTTCCCGGATTCCTAAAAGGTGGCATCAGCCAGGAACGACATGGGTAGCCACTGTCACCCAGAAGGATGCCCTTGTGTCTACCCTCCTCAAACTCCCGTGCAAGGTTGCTTTCTTCGAGAATGCGCGCATCATGCGTGCTTCCAGGCCACTGTGCCACGATGTTGATTATTTTGCTTTCATGATTACAAACTAACTGTACATTTATTGAATGGTATTTTTTTCTATTTACAAATTGGTCTTCATACTGTACAGGCGCTTGGATCCTGATGTGGGTCCCATCTATCACCCCACACACTCGTGGGAAGCCGGCAACGTCGAAGAAATGTGCTGCTATTTCGTCCTCCTCCGGTTTTGATGGAAATTTCACCTCGGTGTTAAGGAGCCTAGAAAGGGCATTTGAAACGTGATGGATTACGCGGCAGACTGTCGATCTGTGTACGTGAAAGACGTCCGCTACCACAGACTGTAAAGTCCCAGTAGCATAAAATCCAGTGTTCGTATGGGTGCTTGAAATCCTTGAAAATGCTTGAATTTTAATGTTGCGTTTTCAAGGTTTGAAAAGTGCTTGCCTTTCGGATAAAGTGCTTGAAAATGCTTAAAATTGTAAGTGTATTTCTTTTGACACAAATAGCTATCTGACGGAATAGTTAGCTTATTAGATACAGAACGTCGGAGAGTTTAAAATTAAAACTTCTCCGCCATGGTCCTCGGTTGCGCACCGATCTGCGTAGGCTATGTGACTGATCTGCCAGTCTGTTTTCATGCGTGACAACGCCCCCCTGCACACAGTCGGAGATGACCATCAACATGAAGTGAGGTTGCCGTTTCAATGAGCGTTGGTTAGAAAACAGCTATTTTGGACTGCTGAACAGAAATCATGTAGGCCTAGGGTCTTACAGGTGCATTGCTAGCTAGGTCGCCATTAAAGCTAACATATTATTGAATAGGCTACTTAGCTCCAATCATTGGAAGACAAGGAAAAAGTTAGGTTGAAGAGGGAGACGAAACTTTATGGCATGTGAATGCAAAACCGGACCAGTCATGTCTATGGCCGTATCTGATAGAGGTCACCTTTCTTTCTTCAAATTTCGTTTTATTCATTAACTAAAAATAGCCGACAAGACAATTATCCTTGCATCAATGCAGCGTCACGCAACACGTAGTTGTAGATATACCTCTGACATGTCAAAACGAAAGTAGAGTTGACTGCTATCGCGGAGCTATGTCCTAACTAACGACGCAACACAGTGTCTCACGCAGCTCAAATAAACTTCAATACCCACAAATCCATTGTCCAAAATAAATAATCGTCAGACCTGAACAAAGGCTGACTTCAAGGCCTACTCAAAATGTTATGCTGAAATTCAGTGGAGTTGCAGCTAGCTAACCTGCACTGACAATTAGATATCAGAGTCTGGACCAATAGTAGCATATAGATAGTAGCCTAGATAGTAGATATTTATATGGATATTATCTAAGCATGATATTGATTATCGGTCAGTTATTTACACAGGAGACGGGAGAAGGGAAATCAGGCAGAAAGGTGGACATGAGGAGAAAGAGTTAGGAGAAGGGAGGGAAATAATAGGCAAAGGGCCCTCACAAGTGAGTGAGAGACAAGATGTGACACTCACTGTGTCAGAAGGTACAAGCTCCGCAGCCTATGACCCTGCAATTTATAAATGCAACATTCACTATGATGAGGAGAAGCAGAGCATTCTTAAATAAAGATGGAGCAGAGATCAGTATAAATATCTTCAAAACCAATTGGAGAAAATGCTCTTGAAATATACAGGTGCATCTAAAAAAGTAGAATATTGTGGAAAAGTGTGTTGGTTTAAGTTATAAACAAAACATGTTATAAACTGAACAAATGTTTCTACGTCATACGGCAAAATGATCATGATAACCATAGAGGGCTGTAATGTAAAGGCTAAGTCTTTCATAGGCATATATAGGCTACTTTGCTCTTTTATAAATGTACCATATGCCTAATAGGCTGTATTTCTAAGTGTGATTTATGCTATAATGTATAAATTATATTTATGTAAATGTATCTATTAGTTTCTGCAATATTCACCATAAGTCATCATTTAAGGGGTTATTTTTAATTTTTTTCTTCCTTGGGGGCATGCCCCCGGACCCCCATAGAATTTCGCGGGGGGCAACATTTCTATCAACACCCATGACCTCCTGGCTTGGTCATGTCAAACTTTAGCTCAGTTTTGTGGTTTAATGCTTATAGGCTCTACAAGTGGAAAGACATTAAAACACCATTGCAGGGTTGATTACTGCAATGGACTGTTCACAGGCCTTCCTAAAAAGACTATTAAACAGCTTCAGGTGATACAAAATGCAGCAGCTAGGACTCTAACAAAAACTAAAAGAACTGACCACATTACTCCAATTCTTAAGTCCTTGCACTGGCTTCCAGTAAGTCAAAGAATTGACTTTAAAGCACTATTGCTTGTTTATAAATCAGTAAATGGAGCAGGACCTAAATACTTGTCAGACATGCTTCAGCAGTACACACCTTCTCGTCCTCTCAGGTCCCAGGTGAAAAACCTGCTAGTAAAACCTACAGTTAGAACTAAACATGGTGAAGCAGCTTTTAGCTGCTATGCGGCTCAGCTGTGGAACCAACTTTCGGATGACATTAAAAAGGCCCCAACTGTAGCCAGTTTTAAATCTAGACTTAAGACCAAACTGTTCTCAGACGCTTTCTGCTAACTGTGCCGAGTTACAAATTCTGAATCTGCCTCGATAATTATTCTACTTTGTCTTTTATTACTTTTTTTACTACTTTTGCCTTTGTTTTTGCTTACTAATTATTCTTTATTTTTAAATGATTTTACCTTGTGTTTTATGTTTTCTTTTTTATTATGATCTTTACCTTTTAACTATTCTTTGACTATATTGCCCTTCTATGCTTTTATTTGTTATTATCGTTTGGTTTTGTTTATGTAAAGCACATTGAATGACCTCTGTGTATGAAATGTGCTATATAAATAAACTTGACTTGACTTGACTTGACTTGACCATGCATATGTGCATATCGTGCCTTCTGGCAAGAAGTTAAATTTATCCAATTATATGACAACTCAGTCATCTTTACATCACCCAACGTCACATCTCCGCATTGTTAGCCTACTGGTTGGTAGCTCATGATAACAAATGTAGGCCTGTCTGCATGCCGTTGTAGGCAAGAAAGAGACATAATCAGTCTTGACTGTCATGAAAGAGCAGCCTTAACATTAGTTTGAGTTCACATATTCAGCAAAGAATTTTTTTGGTATATTGACTCAGCCAGTTAGATAGCAAGCAAAGTCTACTTCCAGACAGGTGACACATTTTTAAGTTTTCCTTTAATTTCTTTTCCTGCTATTAAGAAACACAATTTTGTCTGTTAAAACCATCTTTAAATGATAAAAAAGTGAAAATCATTTTGAGTTAGTATATTCGTATAATGTCATTTGCCACCGCTGTAAAAGCTTAAAAAATTGATCTTAAAAGTGCTTGAATTTGATCTTGGAATAGGTGTACGAACCCTGAAAATCGCAGAGCGATCATTAATTGCAGTACCGCTGGTAGCGCACAGCTGCGGAAAGTAGGGTGATCCAACTCCAGACGGTCAGACAACTCACAAATTGACCGCCGGTCAAATTTGTAATCTAGCAATAACTTCCCATCAGTTAATGTATCCAGCGGGTTTTCTCGGTCGCGGAAAACACATCTCGGAACATGTTTACAATGGTTTACAATCATGAACTCAGCCATATTTCGATAACGGTTAAAGGGAGCGCTGAAAGTACCTTAAATATTTCCCTTAGTTTTCTCGTTAAGGGCTTTTGTGCAACGGTTTTAACGAACTTTAAGGGATTACTTAAGTATAAGACCAAGATAAGGAGAAAACTTAAGGGTGTTTGTGCAACCGTTTTTATTTTAAGGGACCCTTAAATCAGATTTTAAGGGAAAAACTTAACTAAAGGTGCTTTGTGCAACTGGCCACTGGGCACTCACCGTTTGCAGTGTTCAGTCCGAGGGGCGGGATAATCAGTTGTCTTTCAAATTCCCTCTGCACGCAATAGGACAGCGGCAGTGCTATGAGTCCCATGCGTTTCCCACCAGCGGAGCTAGTTGGCTAGTTCAAACGTTTGCCAACTTAATAAAAGCTTAACTCGTGTCACACTGTTCGCCAACAGCAACATCCATCTTATTTGTTTTCAAGTAGCAGGGAATTCAAGCCAAACCGTTGCAACTCTGCCATCAATCATTATGTTAAGCCCACCTAACGACTCTATACACGATTTCATTGGCCTGATTGAGTTTCGATTTCTGGAGCTCACAAGCCAACGGAGAGTTGCTAGACTAGCCGCTAGGGGCGCGTCTAGATTTCTAGGCTAGCATAATATGCATATCAAGCACATTCAAGAAGCCTATTTCATGTTTAAATTCAAGAATTAACCCTTAAAGGAGTACCGTCACACCGGTGAGACGGGAATGTTGGGAAATTAACATTCTAAAGAATATCTGGGTTCATTGAATTCAACATAGAATTTTAGAACCTTCAATTGTTGCGGAACTTGTTCAAAATGTTCAAAAACCTACCCCTTTAAGGGTTAAGGGTTATTAATCATTTTGGTTAAATGTAATCACTTAGAAGTCTTCTGGATACATAAATACATAACATTGTAATAGAATTTGACTTTATATTGCAATGTGCATAGTATAGGCCTATTTTAAAAAATGCTGAATTTTATATAAAAAAAATAAAAGGGCTGTGTATTGGCAAGAACCTGGTGATACAATACATATATCACAATAATATTTTGATATTGTGCATAGGGCGATTTATAGTGATTTTTGTAAGTCTAATTTTAGAAAAGCTATGACATTATAATGAAGACACCATCATGTGAAAGCCCAAATTAGTCCATACTTCAGCTTATACTGTGGGAGCAGTGGCGGCTGCTGGTCTTTCAAAGAGGGAAATCTCATTTTCGGGCCTACATCATAAAAATTGTCTATTTATTTATACGTAAATTCTGCCCTATGTTCCTCTGTGACCCTGTCGTATCAACTACTGTAGGCGTCTTTTCCAGTGACTTGACCAGTGTCCTCTCAATGGCCAGCAGAGTGGGTGTAGGACTTGAAATATGCCTGCCCTGCCCTAATAAAGAAATATTTGGTTAACTGCGAGTGAATCCCGTTTGCAGCCGTAGAAGAAACGCAGGACAAATTAAACATTCTGGTTTTCTCCGAGTGCAACGATGATAGACAGACATAATTTGGACAAAATATAGAGCATATTAACCTCCGTTGCTCAGCCAAATGCCTTCCTGTTACGTCCTGTTATCACGGAGTTAGCCTACAGGCGATAAACGATTTTTGATGGTCACAAGTTTACTTCATCAGCGGTTTATTTTTATTTTTTTGATTATTAAAGAGTGTTTTTCATTTAAAGGTTTGACTTCGTGCTTATTCAGTAGAGCATTTAGTGCTCTCCCCAATCCCAGACGTTCACATTGCATGTTTGTTTGTAATGGATGCAACCGCGAGATAGGCTGTGCGTTTGACGGCAATGAGTTGTTAACAGACATGAACCAAGACATATAGCCCAGCAGCAATCTAGGGACTGTTCGTTTATTGAAGGGGCCACCGGAGGAATTTTGAGTGCTTCAGTTGCAAGTTGCATGACCCTCTCTTGCCTGCTAGAAATTGTTCAATGACCCTCCGACAGAATTGTTAAAAAAGACATGACATGACCCTCCCAATTGTCGCTGTCTTCCGCCCGCGCCACAGCTACACACTGCGATAACGTTCTTAAATCCATCTTTCTCGTGAGCTTGCATGCTATCAGTCCTTCCTTTTCAAATGTGTTGCGCCTGTTTGCACAATTTCACAAATAATCATATGTGATTAATAATATGACAAATAATCCCTGTGCACGGGGACCGAAACAATGCATGCCAACTTTTTCCGTGTTTATCACGTATTTTAACTTTCCCCCGCTGTCTTGCCGTTTTAATGTTTTCCCGTAGAATATCCCATATTTTAATACTCTCATAACAGCCCTGCCATCGGGCCTGTCTCTGTGTTGCCCTGTTGCTACCCCTTGCCCTTCCAACGAAACAGATGTCTTCAAATCATAGTTTTCCTTGCTTGAAGGCGAACTCAGAGGGATGTTAACCTATTTAAGTTTAACGGCGTTATTGTCGTGAGAGCATGTTTGCCTTATGTCTACGTGCGCACCTGAGGCTACTCAGCTACAAGAGAAAGAATTTCCCCTGTTTGTATGTTCACTGCAAGTTGGCCTACCATAACTTACCAACTCTGCACTGTAGACCCTAACTGGCTATTTATATTTTTCTGTGAAATAAGCAAATGTATTTGTTCAACTTTATGAAGCAGAAATATGCATAGGCTACTTGGAACATAACACATTTGACAAAGGACAGATGTATGTTGCTAGTGACAAAATATTAACTTTCAGTGTTTTACGATGTCTTTGTCATGGGGAAGTGTTTTTCCCCATGCATTTATTCTAGGTTACTGTCAGTGACTGCCGTGAGAGAAGCGGGTTCTGTGTTTCGTTCATGTCAGTGACTGACGCGAGAGAAGCGGGGTCTGTGTTGTGTTGCGTTAATTTATTTTAATTGGGCATACCGTGCCGTGCCGTCCACAGCTCTTCAGTTCTGACAAAGCCAAAATGACTCCTTTTGAAACAATGAGTGCAGGAAGCGCGTTTGTATGGTTATATTGCTTGGCGGGGGGGATCCCAAGCAGCTTTCAGCCATAAGGCTACTTTGAGAACATTTCAATTCACCCGACACTAATATTCAAAATGTTGAAAACTATTTCGGCATAACCTACAAAGCAGTTTAATTAAATGGAATGTTAGTTGTAAACAAACAAGCTACTTGGTGAGGCTTGGCCTCACAGATGCGCTCGTGCCTTAGATGGCAGAAAAAACTTCACGATAGGCCTATTAACTAACCACCCGATTCACGTTGGCTGGGGGGAAGGGGGGCCATCAGACATTTGTGCCCAGTTAATCCGGCCCTGCCCCCAACAAATCACACCTTCCCACCTCTGACAGCTTAAAAGAAGTCAAGAGGACTCCTTACTCACAGACCTATTCACAAACCTGCGGCATTTTGCCGTGTTTTGAAATCCTATGCAGCCACAGGAGCTTCCAATCGTGAGGAAGCAATTTTGCATTGTAGGCATAACTAACATGCAATAACGCCGCCAACAACAACCAAAACTAGGGTAATCATTGTCAACATGTAAATTAAATGTAACATTATTGTGAATCAAATTAAAATGTTCTCTTTTGCAAACGTAGGCATAGTAACAGAATAATTTAATAATGTTACAAAGATACTACATCAATCCGTATGTTTCATTAGGCTACTAGGCTATTTGTTTTGCCTTGATTCATTTAGGCTAGGCCTTTTTATTCAGGGGCCAAAAGTAGCTCCTATCTGGCGAATTTAGGAGCAACTCCTAAAAATAATGGGCGTGTCACTCCTAACTTTAGGACTCCTAATTTATTCACAAAAAGTAATTCACAAAGCATTTTTAGACCTAAAAGTTTTTTTGTGGCATTTTACGTTGCAATGTTTTGAAATCTAAAATCTTTAAGTGCGATTTAGGAGCAGCCTACTAGTAAGATAAAAGCCTTTGTGAATAGCCTACGGCCCCAGTTATTCATCATCTTCCGTCCTTGTGTAGCGCACGCATTCTGAGACCTGTCACTCATCATCGTAAGGGAGGTGTTTGGAATCATGCCCGCGTTACAATCATCAGCCAATCAAGGTGGTCACGCTTGCCCATTTACCCAAATTAATGGTCGAATATTACTGATGATCATTGTTATTTAAGAACATGCAGTGTGCGTAGGGTACCAAAAACATCTTGCTCGTAAAAAAGCATCATAACGCACATTCTGGCGGGTCTGTTATTTTACTGTAGGCTGCACAAACCACAGGCCTTTATTTTGGGCATTCATTCATTCATTCAACCTTTATTTATTCTCGGAGGGTCATTGAGGGAAGCCCTCATTTTCAATGAAGCCGAGATTACAGAAGCGAAGCAAAGGCCTTCTGTTGGAGAATTTTATATAAAGTCTGCGCTAACAGTAATCCTCCTGCCCCTGATAGGCCTACCACAGCTGTGGATAGTGTGGAAAGTAATAACACAATCCAATGTGTGTCTCAATTGTCCACCACTGACCACCTCACACATTTCTCTAGATTTTGCAACGAACTTACATGACACAATGCCATAAAATATGCCAGTTTTAGGACATAGAATAATGTTTGTAATGATACCAGGTAGGCCTACGTTTAACAGTACCTATCAAGTGTAATGAGCTATTCATTGTCGAAGGTGCATGGTGAAGTGAAATTCTTACTTTGGAAAACAAACATTTGCCGATATCATCGCCGATCATCAGAATATTGCAACAGATTCTGTGTTCTGGACTGCAGGTAACTTGTTAAGCCAGTGGTTCTCAAACTTTTATTTCATTCCCCACAATGATCAAGGGGCATGACTGATGATAGTGGAGATAACGTGTTATCCCGAGGCTTTTGCAAGTCAACATCTTCGACGGTAGTCTATTAAAAATATAAGTTTTCGATGTCCCAAACGGAGAGCCATACTTTATTGTTTTTAACGATCTCTATGCTACTAACAAAAATGTAGGCATGGGGACATGATGAAGTAGGCTATCCAACTGTCGTGTGTTAAATTATTGTGATTACGAGCCAGTGCTTTTCAAACATTATGCGTGACTCGGACATCTAACTAAATGCAACAGGCTTATATCGTCCTCGCATTCGCAAAATGAGGACCAGTGTTTTGTCAAATTGCAAATAGCTATTCGTTTTAACGATTTTTTTTATGATAGTATGAAGTGCTTTTTGTATAGGCTACTATCTTAATCTTGGAATATGGGGAGGGAAGTGGCGCGTCTGCAGTCAGCCAAATATGAATGTAATTCTGCGGCATAAAGCAGATGTATTTGTTTATTGTACAGAAAAATAAATATGACATGTCAAACAGTCAATTGACTACATTGCAGTCAAGAAGTAAGGCAAATTAAGACACTGTTTTGATTTGCGTAGTTGCGTTACCCCCAACACTGACAATAACATAGACAGCAAATTAAGATATTTTATCGTTTTGTGGAGCGGCACCGTTAGGCTATCAAAAGCAGATTTCGATTTTCGCTACCACCGTGTAGTCAAGCCTAAAGCCATACCCAAGTAGCCTTAATCGAGGTAATGTTTAATTACGATTTATTTTGTTATTGAATTCGTAGGCTGGGATTCCTCTCGGTAACAATTACGTTTAAAGGTAGCCTAGCCTCCTCCTTTTTCAGAAGGGGCGGCAGTCAGGCTACTGACAGAGCGATGTACAGTGGCAGAGCAACGCACAGTGGCTGAAAGTGGTACTAAAGCTTCACGCAGCTTCACGCCTCGTAATGTGCGACTGAAGTGGCCATTTGAAAGCGATGCCCACTGTATAAGACAATGTCATTGTCATTGACACATAGACTAACAAAGACAATAGCGGACGGAGCGGCGTAGTCGCCAGTGTAGCCTACCCGTGACACCAAGACATAGAACTACATTTAAGAAATAACAAACGCAAAAGATGCCGGACGGAGTGGCGTAGTCGCCAGCGTACCCGTGACACCAAGACATACAGCAAACAAATTAATACATAAAATAAATAAAAATAAAAATAGAATTAGTCCAATTTCCAACCGGCTGAAAATGTCCAAGGGCAATGATGACTCGCGTGAAACTGCGCACAGCTGTGTCTCCACAACCGATGCAACGCCAACAAAGTTCTTTACACTCACTGGCAGTCTGGAGATAACGTGAACGTTAGGCTTTGTTAGTCTGGAGATCACTGGAAGCATACCAGTCCGAAAGTCGTGGGCGATCTTGTAGATCAGCAACTCTGTGGACTTATAACAGCGGCAGTTTGTTGGTCCATAATGCAGAGTTCTTCAACGTTAACGTTAGTCTGCTTAATCCAGACTCCAGGCAGTTGGCATGGCAGCTCACAGGTCAGAAACAGCTCGGCAACCTCGGCAGATCTTTCGCAGAGTAGCTCCAGCTGCTGTCCCGAGAAATCCCCTCGACCAGACAGCGAAGTGCAGCACCGGCTCACAGATGGATGGGAAGGATGTAAGAGGCCCAGGGCAAAAGCTAGCCATAGCAAGCTCCCAATGGACAGACGTTAACAACATCAGCCGACTTGAAAGCAGTAAAAATGCCCTCCATCCAGCCCTCACCCACTTGGACAATAAAGACTCATATGTGAGAATGCTGTTCATAGACTTCAGTTCAGCATTCAATACCATAATACCACAACAACTCATCAGCAAACTGGACAAGCTAGGATTCAGCACCTCCCTCTGCAACTGGCTGTTGGACTTCCTGTTGCAGAGACCACAAGCAGTAAGTGTCGGGAACAACACCTCAAGCACTCTGACCCTGAGCACGGGGGCCCCGCAAGGGTGTGTGCTCAGCCCCCTGCTCTTCACACTGCTAACACATGACTGTACAACCACTCACAGCTCCAACCATCTGGTGAAGTTTGCGGACGACACAACACTGGTGGGCCTCATCACTAAGGGCGATGAGGCTCACTACAGAGAAGAAGTAGACCTGCTGGCTAAATGGTGCAAAGACAACAACCTCCTGCTGAATGTCAGCAAGACCAAGGAGATTGTTGTCAACTTTCAGAGAGGCCACAAACAACTGCCACCGCTGTCCATCGACGGAGATGCTGTGGAGAGAGTGAGCAGCACAAAATTTCTGGGGGTGCACATCAGCGACGACCTCTTCTGGACCACCAACACAGCATCACTGGCGAAGAAAGCCCAGCAGCGCCTCTACTTCTTGCGCAAATTGAAGAAGGCAAGTGCCACGCCTCCCGTCATAACCACATTCTACAGAGGGACCATCGAGAGCATCGTTTCCAGCTGCATCACAGTGTGGGGCGGAAGCTGCACAGATCAGAACAGGAAGACCCTCCAGCGCATTGTTAACACAGCTAAGAGGATCATTGGAGCAACACTCCCCTCCCTGCAGGATATTTACACCACCCGCCTCACCCGCAAAGCACTAATGATTGTCAAGGACACAACCCACCCTGCACACAAACTGTTCAGCCTCCTGCCCTCTGGAAAGAGGTACAGGAGCCTCTGCTCCCGCACCACCAGACTTGCAAGTAGCTTCATCCACCAAGCAATCAGGATGCTGAACACTCTACCCACTCTCCCATCACTGACAGCCCCCCCACCCACCAGCCAGCCAGGAACCTAGGATCCTGTCTACCTTAACCCCCAACACCCCCAGGACCGCCCTGTGGAACTGCACTGTGACTGCGCAGTCTAACATGTTGCTGCTTCATATCAAGCCTGATATACTTGAAATGACTGCAGATCAGTGTAATATACAGTACACACAAGCACAAGTTTAAACTTCATGTAAATGTTATCAATGTTATTTATCACTCTGCCACAATGCTGCTGCTACTACTACTCTGTCAGAAGGTTACGCTAGGACTATGTAAATATACAACACAACTACCTCTATTTTTTGATATATGTTCTATATTTCTATATTTTGATATATGTTCTATATTTCAGTCTCAAGACTTTAATGTCTGTATGTGGTATGTCTGTATATTTTTATTTTTTATTGTCTATGTCTATGTCTAAAGTATGTCTATGTCTGTATTTAAAGTATGTCTATGTCTGCATGGGAAAGTAAGAAACGAAATGTCAATTCTTTGTATGACCAGTGCATGTAAAGAAATTGACAATAAAGCCGACTTGACTTGACTTGAAAAAGGACTAAGAGAATAACACGAAAACTATCAAAAATAACGTAAAATAAAGAGAGAAAACATTTAACTAGACAAATCAATACAAAAAATAAACATGACATTACATAAAATTACGAACATTACATAAAAACAAACAAAAACATGATGCCAGACCGAGCGGCGTGTCTCGCCAGCGTCCCCGTAAACCTAGCAACAAGTCCTGCAAGTCCTGATCTGAATACAGTTCAAACAGTCTCTCTGAATCAAAGTGATGGCCATAACTTTTCAGGACATTTGGAAGGCCTCCTCTGGAAACACTCTCTCATGTTAACAAAATCCTGCCCAACTTAATCTTTCACATGCACTCACATGTTCATTGCTCATTTCATGCCTTTTATATGCCCTGTCAAAGTTAGACAGATCTCCAAATCCCACCGTAGACCAAACAACAAATCTGTGAGATGGTGTTCATTAAGACACCCCTACAGAAAAATAACATATTCACATATGCAGCTTGAACATATTCCAGTTTAAGACGATTTATGTTAAATAAGCATATTTCCCATCTATGTTAAATAAATACATTGCCATGTATTTATCGATATATATTTCAAAATATGAGTAAATATTCAATATTGGCCACTTTCTTATATTTTCTGTAATTAAATAGCCTATATTCAGCAGACTTATACAAGATAGCCAAATATAGCCTATGTTAGGTTCCACATACTTGCATATCATTGTAGCCTATTAAATATATATATTGTAGCCATCTATTCAAATATAAGCTATATGCAGCTGCATTATGTGATTATATTTTTTCCCTTGATTTTTCTGTATGGGCAGCAGTATATTTTCTTTGTCACAGCACTTCCAGTCAGCCAGCTAACTTTGTCATACCAGGAGAGCTGAAAAGACCTGTTACTTTGCCCTATCTTTTGCACTTAATCAATCTTAGGTGTTGATCTGCCCTGCTATTTAAAGAAGCCCTATGCAGGTCTGGTTATTCCTTCGCTGTTTCTGGGTTTTCGCCTGATTTGGGCTCGCAGCAAGTGACTGCTACACTAAACTCCCACTAGCTAGCGAGCTAGCCATCAAGAAATCAAGCTAAACACATACAGGGCTCACAATAAAACGGTCGAGCAAACACATTGTTCAAGAGACTATCAAACCACATTACAAAAACAAAGTTCACCCAAGGGTAGGCTACTTACAATTTCAACAGCAACAAAGCCAGGTCGGAGTCCGTTTTGCAGTCTTCTTAGAAACTACAATCTGACTACATTTTCGAGACGCGATTAGATACTTCCGCTGAGTCACATCCGGATTTGTTCGGGACGGGACCAGAAAGTTGCATATTCGGTTTTTCCATGGAGAAGCACTAGGGAGAGACGAAGCACCTACCAAACGACCCAAAAAGTGTTGTAGAACGACTCTCAACCTGCATAATTAAGGTCATTTTTGCTAAAATTGTTGCATAGGGCTTCTTTAATTCTAAGTTTCTCCTCGTAAGGAAGACTTCTGGCTTCCCCAAAATCAGGTTGACAATATTAGAATTGTCTGCCATCGTGTGCAGTTTGCTAGCTGGCTAGTTGACCCCTATGACACTAGCCTAGCCTACTAAATGAATGAATGAACAAACGATCTAACGAAACAATATTAAACTTGAAGGAGAAAATGTGGGAATTAGGTTAAACTGAAACAAGGAATTTGATGTATACAGTGGGCAGTGCTTCGACTTGGCCAGCTTCACTCGCGGTCCGCGCGTGGGATCACGCGGTATCACGCGACTTTAATTTGTATTTTTCCAGTGAGACGCTGCAACAACCCAAACAACCGGTAGATGGCTCAAGTGAGCAGGGTGTCTCGTAAAAAGAAATGGAGTCTGGAAAACCCTACACAGACTTCACTACAGACTTTAGCAGACTGGTTTAGAAATAATGTAATAGCCAGAAATATGCCTGCCCTGCCCTAATAAAGAAATATTTGGTTAACTGCGAGTGAATCCCGTTTGCAGCCGTAGAGACGCAGGACAAATTAAACATTATTTTTTTCTCCGAGTGCAACGATGATAGACAGACATCATTTGGAGTATTAACCTCCGTTGCTCAGCCAAATGCCTTCCTGTTACGTCACAGTTACAGGCGATAAACGATTTTTGATGGTCACAAGTTTACTTCATTAGGGACTGTTCGTTATTTATTTAAGGGGCTACCGGAGGAGTTTTGGGAGCATTAGTCCAAAAAGACGTGACCCTCCCTCGCCAGCAATACATTTTTCTATGACACTCCAAAGTGATTATGAAAAAATCACTGTCAACTTTTTCCGGGTTTATCGCCTACTATATTTTAACGTTTTCACATATTTGGCCATAAGCCGTTTATCATAGGCTATCATGAAACCAAACTACAAAGGCGAACACTTTAACAGGGGGAATTAATTGGGCATGAATCATGCTGAACGCTATTTCGCTACCTTAGAATAATAAGGTTCTATCTGCGTTTTGAGTAGGTACAACCGGAACGATTGAAACGGGGACGAATGAAACATTCCAGTTTTCTCCGAGTGCAACGATGATAGACAGTCATCATTTGGACAAAACATGGAGCATATTAACCTCCGTTGCTCAGCCAAATGCCTTCCTGTTACGTCCTGGTATCACGGAGTTACAAGCAATAAACGATTTTTGATGGTCACAAGTTTACTTCATTAGCGGTTTATTTTTTTGGATTATTAAAGAGTGTTTTTCATTTAAAGGGTTGACTTCGTGCTTATTCAGTAGAGCATGTAGTGCTCTCCCCAATCCCAGACGTTCACATTGCATGTTTGTTTGTAATGGATGCAACCGCGAGATAGGCTATGCATTTGACAATGAGTTGTTAACAGAACCAAGACATATAGCCCAGCAGCAATCTAGTGACTGATCGTTATTTATTGAAGGGGCCACCGGAGGAATTTTGAGTGCTTCAGTTGGAAGTTGCATGACCCTCTCTTGCCTGCTAGAAATTGTTCAATGACCCTCCGACAGAATTGTTAAAAAAGACATGACCCTCCCCTGCCAATTGTCTTCGCCCAGCGCCACAGCCACACGCTTTGTGATAACGTTCTTAAATCAATCTTTCCCCGTGAGCTTGCATACCAGTCCTCCCTTTTCAAATGTGTTGCGCCTGTTTGCACAATTTCACAAATAATCATATGTGATTAATAGTATGACAAATAATCCCTGTGCACGGGGACCGAAACAATGCATGCCAACTTTTTCCGTGTTTATCACGTATTTTAACTTTCCCCGCTGTCTTGCCGTTTTAATGTTTTCCGTAGAATATCCCATATTTTAATACTCTCATAACAGCCCTGCCATCGGGCCTGTCTCTGTGTTGCCCTGTTGCTACCCCTTGCCCTTCCAACGAAACAGATGTCTTCAAATCATCGTTTTCTTTGCTTGAAGGCGAACTTAGAGTGATGTTAACCTATTTAAGTTTAACGGTAGCGATTGTCTTAAAGCACGATTCATTGGCTTGCATGTTCGGCCTTATGTCACGCGCACCTGAGGCTACTCAGCTGCAAGAGAAATAATTTCCCTGTTTGTTTGTATGTTCACTGCAAGTTGGCCTACCATAACTTACCAACTCTGCACTGTAGACTGGCTATTTATATTTTTCTGTGAAATAAGCAAATGTATTTGTTCAACTTTATGAAGCAGAATTACGCATAGGGTACTTGGAACATAATACATTTGACAAAGGAAAGATGAATGTTGCTAGTGACAAAATATTAACTTTCAGTGTTTTACAATGTCTTTGTCATGGGGAAGTGTTTTTCCCCATGCATTTATTCTAGGTTACTGTCAGTGACTGCCGTGAGAGAAGCGGGTTCTGTGTTTCGTTTATGTCAGTGACTGACGCAGAGGTCTGGGTCTGTGTTGTGTTGTGTTGCGTTGCGTTAATTTATTTTCATTGGGCATACCGTGCCGTGCCGTCCACAGCTCTTCAGTTCTGACAAAGCCAAAATGACTCCTTTTGAAACAATGAGTGCATGAAGCGCGTTTGTATGGTTATATTGCTTGACGGAGGGGGGGGGGGGTGTCCCAAGCAGCTTTCAGCCATTAGGCTACTTTGAGAACATTTCAATTCACCCGACACTAATATTCAAAATGTTGAAAACTATTTCGGCATAGCCTATAAAGCAGTTTAATGAAATGGAATGTTAGTTGTAAACAAACGAGCTACTTGGTGAGGCTTGGCCTCACAGATGCGCTCGTGCCTTAGATGGCAGGAAAAATCTTCACGATAGGCCTATTAACTAACCACCCGATTCACGTTGGCTGGGGGGAAGGGGGGCCATCACACAATTGTGCCCAGTTAATCCGGCCCATCCCCAAAAAAATCACACCTTCCCACCTCTGACAGCTTAAAAGAAGTCAAGAGGACTCCTTACTCACAGACCTATTCACAAACCTGCTGTTTTGAAATCCTATGCAGCTACAGGAGCTTCCAAATCGCAAGGAAGCAATTTTGCATTGTAGGCATAACTAACATGCAATAACGCCGCCAACAACAACCAAAACTAGGCTAATCATTGTCAACATGTAAATTAAATGTAACATTATTGTGAATCAAATTAAAATGTTCTCTTTTGCAAAGCGTAGGCATAGTAACAGAATAATTTAATAATGTTACAAAGATACTACATCAATCCATTATAGGCTATTTGTTTTGCCTTGATTCATTTAGGCTAGGCCTTTTTATTCAGGGGCCGTATTCACAAAGAATTTTAAGTCTAAAAGTAGCTCCTAACTGGCTTAATTTAGGAGCAACTCCTAAAAATAATGGGCGTGTCACTCCTAACTTTAGGACTCCTAATTTTTCACAAAAAGTAATTCACGAAGCATTTTAGACCTAAAAGTAGCACCTAAGTCTGGGACAGCTTAAGTCGAGAGGACTCCTAACTCACTAAGACCTATTCATAAACAGCTTTTTGTGGCATTTTACGTTATGATGTTTTGAAATAGCCTATGCACAACAGGAGCTTCCAATCGCGAGGGAACAATTTTGCATTCATAAAGGGATGCAATAACGCCACCAACAACAACCAAAACTACTCATTGTTAACATGTAAATGAAATGTAACGTTTCATTGTGAATCAAATTAAAATGTTCTCCCTCTTTGCAAACGTAGCCTAGGGATATGGTGACAGATTAATTTAATAATGTTGCAAAGGTAGGCTACTGCATCAATCCATAGGCCTATGTTTCATTAGGCTACTAAGCTATCTGTTTTGCCTTACTCTTTATTCATTTAGGCTAGGCCTTTTTATTCAGTTATTAATCATCTTCCGCCCTTCGTGACTACTTGTGTAGCGCACGCATTCTCCGACCTGTCACCTGTCAGTCATCATCGGAAGAGAGGTGTTTGGAATTCCCGCGTTACAATCGTCAGCCAATCAAGGTGGTCACTTCAGTCAAGCTCGTGCATGAGTAATGACATCATCCATAGCCACGAAGACTCACTCCTAGTTTAGGAGTTGTCTGAAAGGCTTTGTGAATAAGTGCGATTTAGGAGTAGCCTACTCCTAGTAGTAAGATAAAAGCCTTTGTGAATAGCCTACGGCCCCAGTTATTCATCATCTTCCGTCCTTGTGTAGCGCACGCATTCTGAGACCTGTCACTCATCATCGTAAGGGAGGTGTTTGGAATCATGCCCGCCAGCCCGCGTTACAATCATCAGCCAATCAGCCAATCAAGGTGGTCACGCTTGCCCATTTACCCAAATTAATGGTCGAATATTACTGATGATCATTGTTATTTAAGAACATGCAGTGTCGCGAGGGTACCAAAACATCTTGCTCGTAAAAAAAAGCATCATAACGCACATTCTGGCGGGTCTGTTATTTACTGTAGGCGCGCAAAACCACATGCCTTTATTTTGGGCAAGCCTGCATTCATTCATTCATTCAACCTTTATTTATTCTCGGAGGGTCATTGAGGGAAGCCCTCATTTTCAATGAAGCCTAAATTACAGAAGCCGAAGCAAAGCGCCCCACAAACAAGACAACATTCGAGGCCTTCTGTTGAAGAATTTTATATAAAGCCTGCGCTGACAGTAATCCTCCTGCCCCTGATAGGCCTACCACAGCTGTGGATAGTGTGGAATGTTCAAGTAATAACACAATCCAATGTGTGTCTCAATTGTCCCCCGCTGACCACCTCACACATTTCTCTAGATTTTGCAACGAACTTACATGACACAATGTCATAAAATATGCCAGTTTTAGGACACAGAATAATGTTTGTAATGATACCAGGTAGGCCAGGTATTGTCGAAGGTGCATGGTGAAGTGAAATTTTACTTTGGAAAACAAACATTTGCCGATATCATCGCCCGATCATCAGAATATTGCAACAGATTCTGTGTTCTGGACTGTAGGTAACTTGTTAAGCCAGTGGTTCTCAAACTTTTATTTCATTCCCCACTTTGATCAAGGGGCATGACTGATGATAGTGGAGATAACGTGTTATCCCCGAGGCTTTTTGCAAGTCAGCATCTTCGACGGTAGTCTATTAAAAATATAAGTTTTCGATGTCCCAAACGGAGAGCCATACTTTATTGTTTTTAACGATCTCTATGCTACTCACAAACATTTAGGCATGGGGACATGATGAAGTAGGTTATCCAACTGTCGTGGTGTTAAATTATTGTGATTACGAGCCAGTGGTTTTCAAACATTATGCGCGGACTCGGACATCTAACTAAATGCAACAGGCTCATATCGCCCTCGTGATTCGCAAAATGAGGACCAGTGTTTTGTCAAATTGCAAATAGCTATTCGTTTTAATTATTTTTTTATGATAGTATGAAGTGCTTTTTGTATACTATCTTAATCTTGGAATATGGGGAGGGAAGTATTAGGGCCTGCAGTCAGCCAAATATGAATGTAATTCTGCGGCATAAAGCAGATGTAATTGTTTATTGTACAGAAAAAAAATAAAAATGACATGTCAAAGCAGTCAATTGACTACATTGCAGTCAAGAAGTAGGGCAAATTAATTTACGTAAACCAAAACGTGGGTCATAGTTGTCTAAGCCTCTATTGGCGTAGCCTGTTAAAAACGCCACCAGATAGTATTAAATCGGCAACAACATTGTTTTCTGCAGAAGCCTACCCAAGGCTACAGATTAATTCTGAACAGTTATTTCTCTACTGGCTCAATTATCACACCACTGTTTTGATTTATGAAGGCGTTAACCCCAACACTGACAATAATGTAGACAGCATATTTCGATTTCGATTTTCGTGTAGTCAAGCCTTAAGCACCCAAGTAGCCTAAATCGAGGTAATGTTTAATTATGCATGATTTATTTTGTTATTGAATTCGTAGGCTGGGATTACTCTCGGCAACAATTATGTAAGGGACGGCAGGCAGAGCGATGTACAGTGGCAGAGCGACGCACAGTGGCTGAAAGTGGTACTAAAGCTTCACGCAGCTTCACGCCGCGTAATGCGCGAATGAAGTGGTCATTTGAAAGCGATGCCCACTGTAAGTGTATGAAATGTACAATGAAAATTGGTTAGCAATTTTGCCAAGCAAAAACCAAGAAATTTGCGGAAGATTGGACTACACTTGCAAAATCCGCGATGGACTCGGCTTCGGTGACTTTTTATAGTACAAAAAATCGCTGTCAATCAAAAGGAGACGCAGTTTTTTGACAGACCCTCCAATCATCATGCAGAAGCCCGGAGTCCAGGTCAGCCGAGGCCAGCACACTCCTCCATTCACCCTCAGAGACGCTGAGCGGCTGTGGGCGGGACATACTTGCATTTATCCAATGACCGTTTAGTTTCAAAGCACTGAAGAAAGCAGCCCCATTGAAGTCCATGGACGCTGGGCTTCAACAGGGAAATGCCATAGGGAAATGCACTGTGACTCTACTGGTATAAGAAGGAAATTGAGTCAGTCGACCTGCTATATGTAGCTGATTCTGAAGTATAGTATATATACTCTTTTGATCCCGTGAGGGAAATGTGGTCTCTGCATTTATCCCAATCTGTGAATTAGTGAAACACACTCAGCACACAGTGAACACACAGTGAGGTGAAGCACACACTAATCCCGGCGCAGTAAGCTTGCCTGCAACAACAGCAGCGCTCGGGAAGCAGTGAGGGGTTAGGTTCCTTGCTCAAGGGCACTTCAGCCGTGCCTACTGGTCGGGGTTCGAACCGGGAACCCTCCGGTAACAAGTCCGAAGCGCTAACCAGTAGGCCACGGCTGCCCCCAACGAACTCGTCTTCGAGGTGAACGTGTTCTAACACATTTTTAGTCAATAAAATCTTAACACAACGTTTGACCATTAACTTTTTGACATTTTTGCCTTGCAGTCTTAAAGAAATCACCCCTGTGTTGGAGCCGGTCTGATGCGTTTGGATTCAGCCATTGCTGGTCATGAAAAGAAGTCCACTTGAGATGGTTGCTAGGGTGTTACTAGGGTAATTATAGTGGTTACTACAACAAAAGTAGTTGCTAGGTTGGTTGCTAGGGTAATCATGTTGGTTGCTAAGGTGGTTGCTAGGGTACTTGAGATTGTTGTTAGGCTGTTGCTAAGGTAATTATAATGGTTACTATGATATAGAAAGTGGTTGCTATGTTGGTTACTAGGGTAATCATGTCGGTTGCTAAAGTGGTTGCTAGGTTGACATTTTGGAAGTGGTTGCTAGACTCTTTGACTCACCCCACTGTTTTTCTATGGAGTTTAGATCAGGGGACTGAGATGGCAATGGCCGAAGCTTGATTTTGTGTTCAGTAAACCATATTTGTTTTGATCTGGAAGTTTGCTTTGGTTCATTGATCCAATCATGACCAACTTTTAATGTCTTGGCAGAGATTGACAGATTTCCTTTCAAAATGTTCAGGTTTTTCTTGGTGTTCATGATACCATGCGCTGTAATTAGGTTCCTAAGGCCTTTGGGAATAAAAACAGCCTCACAATAGCACAGCCTCTCCACCATAATTCTCATTAGGTATGGGGTTCTTTTCAGTATAGCCGTTCGTCTATGTACGCTAAACACACCTAAAGTGTTTCTAGCTAAAGAGCGCAATTTTCATCTCATCTGACAATAGACCACACTTCCAGACAAAGTCACTGTACCATTCAGTAACTCCTGCCATTTACATTGGTAATTAAATGACTGGACAGGCCTTTACCTGGCATGCCCTCTAAATAATCTATTAGCAGTGAGGTCACTTTTGAAGATTTTTTTCCAAGCATGTTTGTCACATTTCCAGTTGTTTACAACCTGTTAATCATTGTTTTACCTGTAAATATAGGCATTTCAACAAAGTACCTAGTTTTTATTGACATCCCCTGACTTACAAATGTCAACATGCTTTGTTGTATTCTCTTGTCTTTCCAATGTTGAAAAATGACTAGAGGATTTAGCCTCTGTGTCACTATATATTTTCATACCTTAGTGAAAAAGAAAGTCATGAACTACTTCTGAAAGCTCAAAGACACTCTGATTAACTTAAATAAGTTGAAATTAGATAGGAAAATGATTCTGTTTTTTGTGTATAAGATTTTTCTAGGGGTCCCAATATTTGTGAGCAACGTGTTTTTGTTAAAAAATATTTATTTCTTTATGACATTTTCCTTTTTCTCAGAATACTCCATTCAAGGGTGGATTTTTCCTCATTGTTTTCATTGTGAGACTACATAAACCACCAACGGATTATTTTTTATACCTGTTTTTAGTGAACTTTACCAAAAGTGCCAATAATTCCCGAGGGTACTGAATATATTATATTGTTTTTGTATTTGTATGTCGCTTTGGACAAAAGTGTCTGCCAAATCCCATAACCATAATCATTTACACTCTAGCAACCATTTTAGTCACCCTAGGAACACCATAGCAACCATCGTAATAACCCTAGAAATGCCCTAGCAACCATCTAAATTACACTAGCAACAACCTCAGTATTTCCGACAGAATTGAATTCTATTTGTGGTGGTAGGTTTGCAGAATTAACTTGAATGCAACAGTTTTTAACAAATTAGTGCAGCACGGTTATGATTCTAACCAGATTTAAGCACAATTTAGTACAACCAGGAAAATCATTGTGTGGTGGTCAATGTTGATATTGTGGTGGGCCGCCACAAATAAGTCAATGAATGGGAAACACTGAACCTACTGTAGCAACCACTTCAATAATAATGTTACACTAGCAACCAACATAGTAACTAACATGATTACCCTAACAATCAGCATAACAACCTTGTTATTTCATATAGCAACCACAGGGCTCGAAATCTTTTTTTCTCAGTGTCCCGCAGCTGTCCCGAATTCTACTTGGCACTGTCCCCGACTTAACCACCAGTGTCCCAAATTCAAGTTCTTGTTTTTTCCCATTGTACGTAATAAACAGCATAATAATCAGCAACTTGCACCACTTAATTAACTCATTCTGGTCCACCATAAGTTCTGAACACTTAATTTATTAAACACCATTTTATTAACATTAATCATCTGCTGTTTCACACAACACTGATTTTCAGAGGTTGCGCTTTCGACTCTTTTTTGAGGTTGCACTAGACGTTCTCATTGTCCGTCGCTTTGACGGACAGGTTTGTAAAACATTCCGTCAATAGTCTATTTTCACGTGTCTTTAATTTCAATGTCAGTTTGGTATGATGTCATGGCCACAGATCTAAGTGAAAACAACAAGTAGGGTGGGAAATTACCACAAAGCTGGCTAATTTCTGTCTAACTTTAGGCTGCTGAAGTGAAGCTGTCAGATAGGCTACTCTCCGGTATTCGTTTATTTTCTCAATAGCCTAGCCTATAACTTAGAACTGCCACAATGAAATGTCAAATGCTAACTTAAATAACTGTTTTCACTATGAAACTATCGTTTTGTCAAATCGCAGTTGCAGTAGGCCTAGGCTATTTAGCTCAGCATGGTATTGGTGACGTTTCGTCTGTCACTGACAGAAAACACCCAGCGTTTTAGTCAGAGGACTGTCATCTCGTTTTTTTATAACACCAGTGTAACCTCAGGCCTACACTATCAGTCAAAAATGTTTGCAATGTCATGAAAACAAATGGCATTTCCTAGCCTACCTGCCTGCTAGTTAGGTCTGTTAACCTCTATATCGGAAAGTGATAGTTAAGTTAATAGGCCTACCGCCTGTGCCCTATGTTTGTGTCAGCATATGTGTCATTTAATATTTATTTTACACAAAACCAAGATGGCGGATTCCTAAGGAAACGCAAGCACCCATCCCATTTGGATATCTTATATTGTATTTATACCAAAAATGACATTGTAGCCTACAGTGATTCGAAGAGCAGTAAACAGTGTTGTAAGGCTGCGTGTATAAAACCGCTTCTTATAGATCAGCTGGCTAACGCTGCTTTTGCCAGCTGCCCGGTCAAACGCCAGGTCAAATTACGCCAGGTCAAATTTTGTATAATTTTATTCAAACAAGAAAGATACGTTTAGATTCCCATGTGAACAGGTTAGGAAAAAAATACCTATTTTGAAATTTGCTTTGCCATTTTTCTACTGTCCCAGAGTTGTCCCAGACATCATTCTATTGTGTCCCGGAGGCATTTTTTATGCATTTTCAGCTAACATGGGCTTACTAAATATAGGCACACTCACTACTAAAATCTTTGCAATCAGTGATTTTATCAGTGAAAGAAAAATTGGAACTTCTGTTTCTTGTTGAAACCTGGCTAACTTCAGACAGCAAAGCTGTGAAACCTGTCCCCAAATTATAATTTCTTCCACTCAACTAGACAGGGTAAACAAGGGGATGGAATTGCCACCATTCTCTAAAACAAATATAGTTGCACTAGAGTCAATTTTGGCGATTTCGCTTCGTTCCAGTATATTGCCCTCACTCTAAAGGCTGACCCAGCTATACTCCTATTGATCTTATACCGCCCTCCTAAACTATGGACTGGCTTCTTGGACTGGCTTTTCTGAACTTATGTCGCTCATCATCACTAGCTATGATTGGATAATTGTAAATGGCGACTTTAAAGGGACACCAGGCAACATTTTTGTGTTAATTAATCATCTTTGTAAGTCGGTATATGGTTAAATGACTCATTACAGGGCGAATAAAGACTCTCACCCGTCCCTACTGCTTGCAAGTTCGGTGTATCCTACCCGCGACCTTCAGTCTCACAAAGTCTCATCGTGAGAAACAGGATCAGTTTACATCCTGCATCCCCAGCACAGAGGCTAACGAAACCCGGCTAGCGATTGTTGCAAACGTGTGTACAGTATAATGGCAGAGCCGGCGAAGAAGCAGCGAAAACCCTTGACGGAAGATGCAAAGAAAAGGAAAAAGGTACTGAACTCGGTGTCCTGCTTGACAGAGTTGCACCCTTAAAGACTAAAAAAGGCCCTGTAGCAAACTGACTGGATGAATGAAAATATCCATATCCTAAAAAGATCCTGTAGAAAAGCTGAGAGAACATGGAGAAAAACGTTTCACTGTGCCATTCTAAAAGAAAAAATAGCTAATTATAATAGAGCTATTCGGAATTAGAGAAGGATCCGCTTCTCTAAGGTAATTGCTGAAAATAGTGAAAACTCTAGGATGTTGTTCTTCACCATTGATAGGCTACTGCATCAAACACCTTTTGACACACTCAGTCAGGCATCTTCTCTAAGATGCGAAGAATTTGCAGACTTCTTCAGAAACAAAGTAGTTTCTATAAGGGAGGCTATTGGTAACATAGGTAATTAAGATTCTTTAGCACTATTACTCAATCTGAGCTTAGCAAAATTAAAACTCAGACAGGCTCCTCAACATGTGCTTTAGATCCAATCCCTACTAGATTTCATTTTCAAGAAAATAAATACATAATTAGAAACAGCTATATTTCCGACTGCTTTTAAAACCGCTGTTGTGAAATATTTACTTAAAAGTCAAATCTTGACCTTACTATCCTGAGTAACTACATGCCTATATCATACAGTACCTTCCTTTCCTGAGCAAAGTACTTGAAAAAGTTGTTTTCTAATCAGCTAAATACCTTCCTCAACGAAAACAGTATCCTTGAAAAATTCCAATGTGGTTTTAGATCAAATCACAGCATAGAAACGGCCTCACGGGTCTCTCTGATAATGTTCTAAACTGGTTTCAAACCTACATTACTGGCAGAGATTGTTATGTTAGTATGTGTCTTTAAAACATGACTTGCCTTTTGGTGTGGCCTTGTTCCCCTGCTCTTTTCCCTATATATGCTTTCATTAGTAAACAGCATAATGTAAACTCCCACACCTATGCAGATGATACCCAATTGTATATTTCTGTGGAGCCAACTAACCCAGATGGCCTTTGCTCACTTATCACATGTTGAGCCGCCATTAATCAGTGGATGAGCAATTAAAAAAAAAAAAAAAAAACTAAATGATGACAAACAGGGGTACTTTTGGTTAGACCAAAACCAAAGCCAGTCATTGTTCTTAGTAATCTTGGGAACCCGGCACACCAGGACAAACCAAAAGTAACAAGCCTAGGTGTCATCTTAGATGCGGAATTAAGCTTCAAGCCCCATATCTGTAAAGTTACTCAGATAGCCTATTTCCACCTGAGAAACATTGCCAAAGTGTGGCCCTTTTTAACTCAAGATGCAGAAAAACTAATCCATGCCATTAGCAGGTTAGACTACAGCAATGCACTTTTTACTGGTCTCCCCAAAAACATATAAAGAAATTGGAACTCATACAGAACTCTGCTGCTAGACTTTTAACTAAGACCAAGAAAAGTGAACACATCACCCCTGTGTTAGCTGAACTGCACTGGCTCCCTGTTTTCTATATAATTGATTTTAAGATTATGTTAATTACTTAAAAAGCTCTGAATGGCATAGCACCTTCATATATCTCTGAGCTTTTAATATCTTATCAACCACAAAGGAAACTTAGATATTCTGATGCTAATGTATTAATTGTATCCAAAGTGCTCCACAAGCAAAGTGAAAAATCTGCTTTTATTCATTATGCCCCAAAGCTCTGGAACACCCTGCCTCTGTACATCAAACAGGCAAGTTCAGTGAATATCTTTAAAAAAAGACCTGAAAACATACTTTTAGTTAACTCATCTTATCACAGTGTAGACTACTTTTTCTGATTATTCTACATTTGACTGCTGTCATTAGAGCTGCAGCCAGCCAGAAGCAGATGGGCTCCCCCTATTAAGTATATATACTCTTTTGATCCCGTGAGGGAAATTTGGTCTCTGCATTTATCCCAGTCCGTGAATTAGTAAAACACACACAGCACACAGTGTACACACAGTGAGGTGAAGCACACACTAATCCCGGCACAGTGAGCTGCCTGCATCAACAGCGGTGCTCGGGGAGCAGTGAGGGGTTAGGTGCCTTGCTCAAGGGCACCTCAGCCGTGCCTACTGGTACCGGCAACCCTCCGGTTACAGGTCTGATGTCCTAACCAGTAGGCCACGGCTGCCCCCGTCAGGTTCTGCTCAAGGTTTCTTCCTGGAATATGGGAGTTTTTCCTTGCCACAGTTGCCATATGGCATGCATGGAGGGGGTTAAGGGTTAAGGCTGCCAGTCTTCCAGTCGTTGTGTTCCTTAAACGTCTGTAAAGTCATATAATCACAACACATACTAAGAACATACTAAGGCAAACCGCTTAGAGTCCACATCAACGGGGCCTAAGCATTTGTTAGCCTAAGCATTTGTTAGCAAAGCATATGGATATATACTGCTAAGTATTTCTGATATGTTGCTGATTGGATCATAAACGGCCACATCAACGAAGAGGGAATGACTGATTGTTCTCTATTATTGTGTTACATGTTCTTATCTATATTTTTGATATGTTGCTGATTGGATCATAAACAGCCACAGCAATGAAGAGGAATGACTGATAATGACTGACTCTTTTTTTTATTATTGTATCTAAAGTTCTTTGAGCTGCATTCTGTGTATGAAAGGTGCTATACAAATTAAGTTTATTTTATTATTATTATTATTATTATTATTATCATTATTATTATCTTAATTACACTAGCAACAACCTAGCAACCACCACTATGATGTCAACCTAGCAACCTCTATAGCAACCAACATGATTAGCCTAGCAACCACCATAGCAACCACATTATTTAGCATAGCAAAATGCTAAAGGTATAGCAAAGGTATAGCATAGGTAATTGCTAGGGCACATTGCTATGTGCCCTAGCAATTACCCTTAATTACCCTAGCAACGCCCTAGAAACTATCTTAATTACCCTAGCAACAACTTAGCAACCATCTTCATTAACTTAGCAACAACCTAGCAACCACCACTATAATGTCAACCTAGCAACCAACAAAGCAACCAACATGATTCCCTTAAATCCAGCATAGCAACCACATTATTTAGCATAGCAACCACCATATGTACTCTAACAACGCCCTAAGGAGCATCTTAATTACGCTAGCAACAAACTTAGTGCTGGGGTGTATACTGGTTCACACCGAATACCGGTGTATATTTTCGTTATGATATGAATTTTTAATATACCCCCATATCGGTGTATTTGATTACACAATGTTCGGAACGCTGCACTGTGCGACAGTGTTGTGCTTCTAAACACGCATGGTGCAACTGCCAGGCATGGTGAGGGTTAACAGTGGTGCTCTGGGGCCGGTTGCACAAAACGCCTTATGTTTTTCCCCTTAAGTATGACCGTTAAGGCTTCTCCTTAGGTAAGGGAAGTTCATGGTAGGCTAACAAGACATCCACATAAATTCTGTTAACATTAGTCTACCACTAACGTTATGTTACACACTACACACAATACGGCATGTTTCTGATATATTAGTGGAGTTAGTAAGCATATTAGTGGAGATATTTATATTTCCTATTAGATTTACTTGAATACTGTGTCATATACCTGGGCTTGAGCAAAAGTATAATTATTTAAATTTACAGTTACACTACTTTTTATATTGGTTTTATAAAAGATGTTTGTGAAATTTGCACAGGAAAAGTTCTAGCCTGGGTGTTCCCATGCTGCCTTGCGCGCAATTTGATTCACGCTGCTAAGGCAGCCTGGAGACCATGGAGCAAATTTTCGCCTGAGATAGGGAACCAATCACAGAACAGGGGGGAAAGCAAGACGATGATGAGCTATGCACAGACGCATTTGATAGACATCCGTGACACCCAATAAACGGATCTGGGCATTTTTTTCTAATACGAGAAAATGAACGTTTGGTTCCCAGACCACGTCTCATTGAGAAGTGGTGGCGCTAGCCAGGCTAGAAAAGTTCTGTATTTTGACTGCAATTGTCTGCATTCTGATGCCTCGCTTCATTAGAATCATGAGTGGCTCTTCTTTGTAAACAGCATCAATTTGTACTTTTAATTTAATTTGATCAACTAAATGTATGATCTTTACTAGATCGAGAAAGTGTGACCTTGATGCCTATAATTGTTGTTCCCTAAATGGGACACAAATTGAGCAAGTTTCTCAATACAAATACAGTATCTGGGCATTTGGCTAGATAACAAACTATTAGAACACATAGAACACATGTGTTTGATCTCACAAAAAAGGTAAACATTAAATTAGGTGCACTGTACAGGATCAGGTCTTGCTTCTCTTTAGACAGCAGAATGACTATTATTCAAGCAACTATAATGTCAGTCCTAGACTATGGTGACATTGTGTATATGCATGCAACCCCTTCCACTCTGAAATCACTTGATACAGTATACCACAGTTCGCTACATTTTATAACTGGGTTTAGAACTCTAGAATCACTGTAAACTGTACCAAAATGTAGGATGGTCTTCCCTTTATGATAGGAGGGAAAGGCACTGCCTCCTTTTAGTTTATAAGGCATTACTGGGAAAGTTATCTTTCTGTTCTCTTCTAAACATGAAATCAATCTGCCACAATACACGCTCACGGGGTTTTATAGTCATAGTCACATTTATTTATATAGCACAATTTAAAACAACCTGTGGTTGACCAAAGTGCTCAAAAAAAATAAAAACAAAATGAATCAAGACACACAAAAAAAGCACAACAGGAAAATAAAACTAAAATAATATGTTCATATATATAGCCTATATAATTACATTCCACAATTCATTTAAAAGCCATTAATAGCATATGTTCTTTTAACTTGGCTTTAAAAGCACCAATAGTTGGTGTAGATCTAATGTGAAAAGGGAGGTTGTTCCACAACTTGGGCCCAGCTACTGAAAAAGCACGGTCACCTAGTTTATCTGATGACCTCAGAGTTCTGGGAGGGCAGTGAAAGTGTACAAGCTCACTTAGGTATTGGGGAGCTTGTCCATTTAAAGAAGCCCTATGCAACAATTTTAGCAAAAATGACCTTAATTATGCAGGTTGAGAGTCGTTCTGATGGTTCTACAACACTTTTTGGGTCGTTTGGTGGGTCCTTCGTCTCCCCCTAGTGCTTCTCCGCTGAAAAAACGAATATGCAACTTTCTGGTCACGGTCCGAACAAATCCGGATGTAACTCAGAGGAAGTATCTAATCGCGCCTCGAAAGTGTAGTAAGATTGTAGTTTCTAAGAAGACTACAAAAAGGACTCCGACTTGGCTTTGTTGCTGTTGAAATTGTAAGTAGCGTACCCTTGGGTGAACTTCGTTTTTGTAATGTGGTTTGATAGTCTCTTGAACAATGTGTTTGCTCGACCGTTTTATTGTGAGCCCTGTATGTGTTTAGCTTGGTTTCTTGATGGCTAGCTCGCTAGCTAGTGGGGGTTTAGTGTAGCAGTCACTGGCTACCGAAGCTGCAGGGGGAGCTATGTCGTGAAAAATGCGAGCCCAAATCAGGCGAAAACCCAGAAACAGCGAAGGAATAACCAGACCTGCATAGGGATTCTTTAAAGCTTTAAAGACAAAAAGAAGAATTTTGTAATCTACTCTAAATTTCACTGGTAACCATTGCAGAGATTTCAAAACTGGAAAAATATGTTGTGTCTTTTTAGACTTGGTGAGCAACACTAAGCTATTTATGGTTACTAAGTCTCTGGCCCTCTCTTAAAACCAGGCATAGTGAGCTGGCCCTCAGGAAGAAAAAGTTTGGGGACCACTGAGTTAAACAGTTGGGTAGTTTAAATTGTTAAATTATTTAATAGGGAATTATTGTAGTGAGGACTTTTATTTTTAAACAGTTTAGGCAGAGAAAACATTTGGCGGGAGTCATAGTTGATGACAACTGACAGTTGCAATGGCTGAACAGTTCAATAGTTGAGTAGTTTAAATAGCTAAATTGTTTGAATTAATAGATGTGCATACAGTAGGTAGATAGTTTAATGGATGTTGATAGACAGATAGTTTAAGTAAAGTATACTTTATTGTCCCCAAGGGGAAATTTGTCTTGGGCTTCACGATCACTGCATACACAGCTCATACATAGGCAATTAAAAAACAACAGTTACACATACAGCCCCACACCACCACAGTTACAACAAAAGACAACTCAGTCAGAGCTGCACACTGGATAGCATATAGGTAGCCAGCTACCTATCATCTTTATGGCAGTTGGAATAAAGGAGTTTTTGTATTTATTTAATCTGCAGTTTAGTACTCTAAAGCGTCTACCTGAGGGTAGGAGGGCAAACTCCTCGTACAGGATGTGTGTGGGGTCTTCTACAATTTTCAGTGCCTCCCCGAGGACTGACTTTTCATCGAGTGCCTGCATGTAGCCCTGGTCTGGATGACCTACAATTTTCAGTGCAGTTTTGACCAGACGCCCCAACTTGGACTGAACTGTCAGATTGCCATACCAGGTCTGCATGCCATACTGTATCACACTCTCTAAGATCATCTGGAAAAATAAAAACAAGAGCCCACTACTGACACCATACAGCCTCAATCTTCTCAGAAAATACATCCTCTGCTGGTGCTTAGAACAGAGACTTTCTATATGGACATGCCATGTGAGTGAGCAGTCCATAAAAACACCAAGGTATTTATATGAAGAGACCTGACGTATGGTAGTGTTATGGATGCACACTGGACTTGATTTAGAAACTGCACTAGGGTCAAAGATAATTTCCTCAGTCTTCTTTAAATTTCACAACTAGATGGTGAGCATCACACCAATCTACAAACTGCTTGATTTCTGAATGGTAAGATGCTGTGTCTTGATCCCTATATATTAGGCTCAAGATGGCAGTGTCATCTGAAAATTTAACAATGTAGTTGTGTGGGTGTTTACTCACACAATCATTTGTGTAGATGGTAAAGAGGACTGGGGAACTCACACACCCCTGGGGGGCCCCTGTGCTTATAGGCTTTAGTTGTGAGACTTCTTTATGGACTCTTACATACTGCACCCTATTTGTTAATAATGAGTAGTACCATTTAATAATGAAGGGGCTAACACCCATTTTCTTCAGAGTTTCTAGAAGTAAAAGGGCTGTATTGTATTAAACGCTGAACAAAAATCGATAAAAAGAAGACGTGCATAGGCCTTTGTGTCCTCAAGATGTTTAAGGACCAGGTGGGTGATGCTGCTTATAGCATCACCTGTGCTTCTGTGGCATTTGTAGGCGGACTGCCAGGGGTCAAGTTTTTGGCCTAGCTGAGTTTTTAAAAGACAAACCATATATTTCTCAAACATTTCCTGACTATTGAAGTCAAACCTATTGGTCTAAAATCATTATTTTCTGCAGGACAGGGCTTTTTAGGGACTAGGGTGATGGCTGTTTTTTTCTAGAGGGCTGGAACAGTATGGGAATCTAATGACCACTGAAAAATAAGACACCAGGCTGGGACAAGCTCCTCCGCACATGTTTTTAAGAGGTGGGCAGAGATCCCATCTGGTATTAGGTGAACAACGTTATGGTCTGAGTTGGCCAGGGGAGGTTTGGGTTTGGCAATGTATGCATTGCTGATGTTACTATAGCATTTATCGAGAGTTATTTTGTTGCGTGTGCTGCACTTGATGTACTGTTCGAACCCAGGGAGTGCAAGTTCTAATTTGCAATGGTTAAAGTCGCCCATAACGAACACAGGTGCTGCTGAAGAACACTATAATTCATTGTGTACACAGTCCGCAATGTGACTATCTGCTCTTGCCGCATTCCCATTCGGAGGAACGTATACAACACACACTACCGAATTCCCTTGGGAGATACCGAGGTCTCAAGTGCAAGTGCAAAAGCTCCACATCTGGACAGCAAAGTGTGTGCTGTGTTAATGGATGAAGTGAAGACAAAGAAGTGAAAGAAAGTGGGGAAGAGAAAAGTGAGCTATCCAGTTCAATGGAGAGACACAGAGAAGAGGTTCCATTGAAGTTGCTGCAGTCAGTGAGAGAGCACAGGTGCAGTTGATAGCATTCATTAGAGTTATTAATTCATAAGCATTTATTAAAGTCATTAATTAGCTCTGTGAGGGGGCCTAGTTGAGCAGCTGTCAGTTGATCATAGTGCCAATGCAAAGTCTATGGGGAAAAATAAGCTTGATTTATGTCCTTTTCAAGACCTACGTTACAAAGTTTGAATGGAGTTTATACATTAAACGGTTAAGGCTGAATAAGACGGAGAAATTTGGTGGGACGAATAATAACTAGAAATGCAATTCCCAAGGAATTACCAGTGCATGAAAATGCAAAAAACATGATATCATACAGAGTAAAAACAAACAATGCAAATATAGTTACAATAGTGTTGCTAGTAGTGTTGCACGGTGCACCGATACTACAAAAGTATCGCGATACCTAATTTTATTTGTATCGATACTTTTAAGAATGACCATGTTCTTTTGAACTAACATGCGTGTGCGCAAAGCATGCTTTTAGTGCCTCCTCCCTAGCCTGTGCATCATTTCTCCTCACACACGTATGCGCAGCTGTCGTGCTATAAACAGTGAGACATTGCTGCTAGTTTAAGTGCTGTTGCAACACATAATAATAGGCTAATATCAAGTTGATTTGCTCACTTGCATCTTTCAAGTTTGTGTTGCTAACCTACCTAGGCTATTGGATTTGGGGGATTTAACGTCATTTAGAAATAGGCAACGCAACCATGGCAAACTTTTACATCTGGCGAGAGCTCCTTGCTAACTATCCCGCTAGCTCAGGTCATGTGTGTCATTCGTGGAGTGATCACTAAAATCATTAATGAACATTGCAAGACACTTAGCTCTTCTATGATCCCAGAAAGATTTTCTTCGACTTGTTGGTTTTTTGAACATTTATTTTATCTAATGAAATAGAAAATAATGAATTGCATCCACATATCCAAACGCACTATGCGCAACTATTATTCACTAGCCTAAAGCCGTGAGGCTGAATGCTACTCTCACATATTTCTTAAAGTGACAGGCACTCAATTACACCTACAGTATACACAACCAATATGCACTCAATTAGCCCTACACACCACAATAAAGATATGCTTAAGTGTAATACTTTAAAAATCAATATGAAGTAAACAAATAAAAAAAAAATTAGCCACTGATAATTATGCAGATTATAAAATACTATACATTATTAACAAAATAACTTTATATAAATTCCAAAATATATCAAATAGAAACATATGACATAAGCCATCATTTTCCGTATGTGTGTGTGTGTGGAGAGTCAAGCAGAATCTAGGATGGCCACTGGTGTGGTTATCACAATATTCAATATTACTGATGACGTGGGTGGGAGCCTCCAAATCGAATACATTTTTAGAAAAGTATTAAAAAAGTATCGAAATCGCAATTCTTGACCTGGTATTGGCATCGAAACAATAATTTTGGTATCGTGACAACACTAGTTGCTAGGGTACATATGTTGGTTGTTATGTCAAATGAAGTGGTTACTATGCTGGTTGCTTGGGTAATCCTGTTGGTTGCTATGGTGGTTGCTAGGTTGGCATTGTGGTGGTTGCTAGGCTGTTGCTAGGGTATTTGACATGGTTGCTAGGCTGTTGCTAGGGTACTTGAGGTGGTTACTAGGCTGTTGCTATGTTAGTTGTGGTGGTTGCTATGCTGGTTGCTAGGTTAAACTCATTGGTTTTTATGTTGGTTGCTAGGTTGTAACTGTGGAAGTGGTTGTTAGGCTGTTGTTAGAATATTTGACATGGTTGCTAGGCTGTTGCTAGGGTACTTGAGGTGGTTGCTAGGCTGTTGCTAGGGTAGTTATGGTGGTTGCTATGATGTTGCTAGGGTACTTGAGGTGGTTGCTAGGCTGTTACTAGGTAAGTTGTGGTGGTTGCAACGGAAGAATGTACGTGTGTGAGGCGTTTGGAAAAATAGCTCCACAGTTTTTCAACGAATGGTAAAACACCTGTTGGAAAGCATCTTTTGCAGCGATTTTTGTGTGAGCATATCAGCCCCTGACCACTCGGTAAGTTTCACGTCATTGTAAACGAAAGTTTAATGCGTTTTAGAAAGATTGTTCCAGTGCACCTATGCAGCGTTGTGGAGGTGGGGGGGTGCTACCACAGAAACCGAAAATTCTCAGGACAGCATTCTCTCTCCTGCGCAAACATTATGTCCTGCATATGTGTAGTTCTACTGCATAACGTTTCGCAGAAATGGCCTACTGTCACACTGCATGGTAGGCTATAACCAAAAGCACACATTTTGTAAATAAGCGGGTATAATTTTGTTCTAATTAATATTCGCGGTCCGAGTTGCGGTCGGGTTGATTAAAATATCGGGCGACCGCAGGCCGCTTGTGACCAAACCCGCGCAACACTGGTTACTATGTATTTAAAAGTGGTCGCTATGTTGGTTGCTAGGGTAATCATGTTGGTTGCTAAGGTGGTTGCTAGGTTTCAATAATGCAGTGGTTCTTAAACTTTTTGTCTGGCGACCCAACCAGAAGTGGTTGCTAAATTTTCACATGAAATGGTTACTAGGGTATTGCTAGGGCAATCATAATGAGAAGTATTATATAAAAAGTGATTGCTATGTTGGTTGCTAGGGTACTTGAGATGGTTGCTATGTTGGTTGCTAGGGTTATCATATTGGTTAATAAGGTGGTTGCTAGGTTTATTACAGTGCATGAAAATGCTGTGTTCTGTTATCCGGAGTCTTCTTCTTTTTATTATTCTTCTAACCAAAATATCTGTGTCCAATTTCAGCTTCAACCATTTAACGTAGAATCTTTGTTCAAACTTGTAACGTAGGTCTTGAAAAAGACACTTAAGCAATGCATTTTTCGTTTTTTAAACTTTATACTTTTTGAGATATAAAAAAACCCAACTTATTTTTCCCCATAGACTTTGCATTGGCACTATGACATCATAAAGGGCTAATTAAACTGATTGCACCTGTATCAACTGTTTTCTGCCCAACTAGGCCAGCTCTCTCTCTTTCGTCTTTCCATTCTACAAGGATATAAGGCACATTCCATTAAATTTTTTTATCAATCCGTCTTCAAACCATTCACTCATTAAACTATCTATCAACATCCATTAAGCAATTTGCCTATTAACATCCA